>NC_056441.1:76586540-76686540 GCF_018296145.1 Oncorhynchus tshawytscha
GTCACATACTGCAGTCGCACCCGGCTCTTATCTGTACGCCCAGACTTAGAACTAAGTCATACAAGACAACAAGCCAGCATCAGGGAAAAAAACACTAGCATTAAACAATGGATAATTCTCTAAGTAAAAACAGCATAGTATGTCTAATTAAGTCATTTTCCACGACAAGTGATCTGTGCCTGCTGTTGGTCTGAAGCTAACCTCGTTCTCAGTCTCAATTGCAACAGAGCCGGCTGGTAGACGAGATTAGTCTCTAGTTTACAAATTGACCTGATTGTCCTTTCAAATAATGAGTATTGTCTAGCCTGATCATATCCTCCTTTGTCCGTTTAGCAAATGGAGGATTCACAGGAAAGATATGAGACAAACTGATCTGAGATCAGCCACTAGCCAGTGCCACAGCTGCATAGCAGGCAGACACACAGGCAGGTTTATACAATGGTGCTGAAGCATTGGTGGTGGAGACTAGTTTGATGAACACGAATCCGTAGATAGCTGCATTTTCTTTTCTGAAGCAAGGCTTGCTTAAATCAGCTAGCAAATATTCATCTGATATCACATCCATGACACAAACAGACACAGTACTTTAAACCAATGCACATGATTGTGTAATTGCACACTCACATCCATGTGTAATACTCAGAGATAACAGTTGTGTGCCCTGCCCAGTTAGCAGGGGCAAACCAGTTACTATGACCTTTGAACTGTATGACACAGAGGCCCAAATATAAAACCCCAAATCAACTGAACATGAGCCAGGATCCACAGCAGGGAATCATTGTCTGTAGACAGAGGAATCTAGCAGGTCCACTGACACCACGTACAACGACTCCTAACTCTTCCACAACACTACATTAACACACCTGAATGCTTGGAGCTTAATGCCAATGTGTGTATTCATTTGTACAAGGTGTGTTAATTTCTGCTCATCTATTGTACAGACTGGTCCAGTAAAACACACAAACTGAATTGCTGGTTAAATCAAACAATGGAATCGTGAGAATGATCTTATCATGTGTTTTATATAATTACTTCCAATGAACATTCAGATCAGAGATAACCATGTAATACATATGTATGCATAACCCATATTCATGCCCAGTCAATTAATGTTTCTTGCCTTGCTTTTCTGTTAAAGCATTAGTGAATCCCAGTCATTTTTACCAAAAAATATCAATAATGTATAATGCAATGCTGTAGGCATGACACATCACGCAAGTTCTCTCAGTTTTCTGAAACACTTCTTTGCCAATATAGTGGGTTCCCAGCCTTTTCTCTGCCTTGACTCACACAAGAGATTGTTCATTTTTTCTACTGAATAAATCAAAAACAATCTTACAATGTACTTACAGCAGTACACAAAGACACTAATGTAATGTAAAGTGTGACCCAGCCCTGTTTGTGTTATGGTGTGCAGGGTGTAAAGAGGCAGGTAGCCTAGTTGGACCAGTAACCGAAAGGTCGCTGGTTTGAACCCCAGAGCCAACTCTGTGAAAAATCTGTTGATGTGCCCTTGGAGTAAGGAACTTAACCCTAATTGCTCCTGTAAGTTGCTCTGGATAAGAGCATCTGCTAAATGACTCAAATGTAAATGTAGTAATCCTAGTGGGACATAAGTTACTCACTATGACCCCTGCGTTGCGTACTGCCAGGGGAAGACCCAGCAACCCAGTTCCAATGTTCCCCTTCAGCAGGTGGATGAGAGCCTGAGTAAACCTGTGGAAAACAGAGAGGGTTCGGAATAGGGGTCCACTCTGGGACCAATGTAATTTGATCTTGAATGGCATGGGAGTCAAACTCAATTCCTGATGGGCCTGTGTTCACTTTCACAGACCTGCAGTACAACAACTCTATCCACTAATTGAGAATGCCTCTACGTTTCAGAATCTGGCATTTGAAGTGTTTCATGGTTGAGGTAGTTGAGAGGTGTGTTAATTTACGTGATGCCCTGGTGGCTGTTTCCCAGCTCATAGTGTCTGACAGGCAGCAGCTCTGGATCCTGGTCTTCTTCAGAGTTGTCCTCCTCCTGCCCTACTCCTCCAGGGTTCTCGATGAGGGGGGTCATCACCTCCATGTCTAGAAGGGTTAACCAGGAGGTTAGAGGTTAAGGTCAGTCACTAGCTCACAGTTTTCCTTAATCTAATGCTCCCTCCCAAATCGAGCCCTAAACACCTAGCCCCTAAGCATCTGAACAGATCGGTAATAGCTATATTTTTTAACACCTTTCATGAATTAGTGTATTAGTATACAAAAGATTAAGAACACCTGCTCTTTCCATGATATAGACTGACCAGGTAAATCCAGGTGAAAGCTATCATTCCTTATTGATGTCACTTGTTAAATCCACTGTGGCATTATTTAAGATACTCTTTGAAGAGGTAGGGTTTCAGATGTTTGGCCAGGGGGCAAAGATCAGTTATTCATTCTATTGCAATCCTATTATTTAACCTTTGAGCGGGTTCACTCATGGCAACCTCAACCTCCAGCCACACACAGGGAAAAGAGAAGAGACCATGCCTTGACTTCCTTCTTTGCAAACAGCCTCTTCACTCAATCTACCCAATTAAGAAACTAAAATATCAACATTGTTGCTCCTACTTTCTCTGTTTACATTGACATTGAATGTCAAATGGACTGTTGACATTGAAATACTACCAGCTAAATGTATTATTAGACTGACTCAATTGTAAACTATAATTATGTGCCCTCTTTGTCCTTGAGAATGTGTTCTTAACAATAAGAGCTGGTCTAACACCATGCTCAAACCGGACATGCAAGTGCGCCATTGTGCGCAAATTGATTTTGTCCCCCCACACCAAACGCATACACGACACGCATGTTGAAATATCAAAATAAACTCTGAACCTATTATATAAATTTGGAGACAGGTCGAAAAGCATTAAACGTTTATGGCAATTTAGCTAGCTTGCTGTTGCTAGCTAATTCGTCCTGGGATATAAACAGTGAGTTGTTATTTTACCTGAAAGGTCCTCTACGCCGACAATTAATCCACACAGAAAACGGTCAACTGAATCATTTCTAGTCATCTCTCCTCCTTCCAGGCGTTTTCTTCTTTGGACTTTATATGGCAATTGGCAACTAACTTTCATAATAAGGTGTATTACCACAACCAACCTAAATTCATCTTTCAATCACCCACGTGGGTATAACCAATGAGGAGATGGCACGTGGGTATATGCATCTAAAAGCCAATGAGGAGATGGGAGAGGCAGGACCTGCATCGCGTTCTGCGTCACAAATAAAAGCAACTTCTATTTTAGCGCCTGGCAACTGACACGCTCGTTGGCGCTTGCGAGCAGTGTGGGTGCAATGATTGAATAACGTGTACATTCACTTTGCAAAACTCGCGCACGTGACCGACCGGTGTGGTCAGCATGTAACACCATGCCCAAATCGGACGCATCACGTGCTATAGCTTTGCTAAATAAATGTACACATACATGTTATTCGATCATTGCTCACGCGCGTTGCCATGCACCAACATAGAAGTTGCTTCTATTTGTGCCGCAGAACATTCTGCCTCTCCCAACTCCTCATTGGTTTTTAGAAACATATACCACGTGCCATCTTCTCATTGTTTTTAGGAGCATATACACACGTGGGTGATTGAAAGATGAACTGAGGTCAATTGTGGTAATGCACCTTATTATGAAAGTTAGTTGCCGATCGCCATACAAAATCCAAAGAAGAAAAAGAAGCCTGGGAAGAGAGATGCCTAAGTAACGATTTGGTTAACCGTTTTATGTATGGATTAATTGTTGAAGTAGAGGACCTTGTGCATTTCAGGTAAAATAACTCAATGTTTATATCCCAGGACAAATTAGCTAACAACAAGCTAACGAAATATGACAAATTAGCTAGCAACTGCAAGCTAGCTAGCTAAATTGCCATAAATGTTTAATGCTTTTCGACTTGTCCACAAATTAATATGGTTCAGAGTTTGATTTGATATTTCAACCTGCGTGTCGTGATCGCGTTTGGTGTGGGGGGGGACAAAATCAATTTGCGCATATCCGGTTTGGGCATGGTGTAAGTCTGAGGCAGGAAAGAGGTGTAATTTTCTGTAAAGCATGCGAGAGGTTGTGGCTCACTCACTGTTGGAACAATTTAGAGAACACTTTAGCTGCATGTGTCAGATCTATTTAAACCACTTAAAACCAGTCCGCTAACGTTCACTAACATAGAAAGAAGAACATTGAGGTGGAAGCTCAAGGCTATAAAGACACTACATCATGGACTCTTATTTCACAGGATCCAATCTTTTTCTTTCACAACTGATGCTTAACACTCAGATCAGATGCAATGCAAAGAGTTGACAAAGATGCCATGCAAAATGGTGGAACCAGGAGTGTCAGTCAGCAAGCGTTGAATCTCGAGTACAAGTCTCTCATAATGTTATGCTAATAACTACTGGATTATTACTATCATACTAGTATTATTACTAAGAAATGTCATATTGGTAGTTCATTTAATGAGTGTCTCTTAAACCTTCAATAGCAAAGTCTTTAAATGGTTGATGGACAGCACAATATTGTATGGGCTGCTCTAGTCTACTGGTTCCCAACCATTTTTGCTTACTATACCACCAACTGAATTTTGCTCAGGAATCTTCTCAAGTACCCCCTGTGGACAGGCCTGGTACCCCTTGTTGGGAACCACTGCTCTAGTATCGCACCAAAAAAAGAGGCTACTGTGAGGGAGGGAATAAATAGCACGGCTGAATCTGTTTCCACCAAAAGGTTGAAATGACAGTTGTTCCCTTTAATGCCAACCCCTAAATCACAGCGTCATCATCATTCCCAGAGAGGCTAGTAGCTACCTAGCTGTTGCGAAGGCATCCTCCACCGGGCATCTGGGCAGCAGTCGACACAGACAGTCCTGTCACTGTGTGGCGATTAGCCCTGGCCAGGAAAGGGCGAGATGGGTAGGCTTGCTGTTGGTCCACTGATACGATAATATATGGAAACATCAACAATGTTATTGATTCATCTTCACAACGCTATTGACACGTTGTCATTTGGCTTGCTCGTAGTAGACACCAGCAAGCTCCGTGATATTAGACATTGTAGCTAACTAAACTAATAGCTGTTTAGGCCTATCGCATAATATATTGCAACGTATCTAAACAGAACGTGCAATTCACTGGTTTTGCAGTAAAAGTTGTGGGCTAAAATATGCCGTCAATGTAAGAAACGCGGTATAAATCAGTGCTATTGTTGTTCGAACGAACAGAAAAAAATTAACGTAGCCAGCTATCAAATCTGTAGCCGTACTATTATGGATACACTAACAGCGACAGCAGTGCTATCAATTTAACGTGGCTCTATGAATGATGTTAATGTCAGTTAGAGCTAGTTACATTGTAGTCTAGTCATAAGCAGTGTGGGGTTCTGAATGATCCTACCAAACTGCCTCGCGGTTCAGAGTCAGGGCAATGATAACTTGCTACTTCGGTCGAAAGCTGTCAAAACCCAGACGTTCCTGTCGAGACGTCCTGTTGTTCTTTTTGGGTGGATGTTGAAATGACGGGAACACTTCCATTGAGTTTATGAATTCATAGCTGTCCTCTTTGGTTACAATTTCATTACCAGGTTGAAATTCTCCGGATTAGAAGGCGTAGAACAGCATATTTTCCTTAGCGGACGAGATGTAGAAAACGTCACACCCGCTACAATTGTCAACCCGGGAGGGGGAATCTTAAAGGAAACGTGTCCACATATTTACGATTCCTCTTGCAGTTGTGAAGTTATTTCGCTTCGTGCCTGAAGTAGCCCTAATTAGAGTTGAGTTGACAGTCATCAACTCTTCACCCCTGGCTGGCTGTATCCCTTGTAGTGATGCAGTCCCTGTACAAATCTGATGACATGTAAGCTGAACGAATGCCCTGGTCCCATATTGGAACAGTGCAGTACAATAGTGCAGCTATTTTTACACACATGACCAGCCAGGTCTCATAGACTAGCCATAACATAGTAAATGTAAATCCGGGATACTCAGTGCCATATAGACCCTTTCTATGTTTGCAAACATTGTCGCACAAGAGCTTTGTGTTCAAGTTGGTGGCGTCTATTTACATGTTGCTTATAAGTGCATTTCACACTACTTTTGGTTTATAATTGGATTTTAAAGGCTTGTATAAATGTCTTAACATGTTTGTCATCATTGCAAATCAACTGCATTATACTTTTGAAAAAAAACACTTAAACTTCAACCAGTAAAATGTCTCTTTGTAGCAAAAGCTAGCCAGGCTATTTCGAGTGTTAGAATTCTAGCTAACAACTGTTGTATCCAAAATAGTTATTTTGCAAAGACCACAACCAAATATAATCTTAGCGACTGTTCAAGCAAGAATCAAAACATTGTAAGAGTATGAGAACCCCAAAAAGTTGTTTTGTTTAGAAGAAATAAAAACATAAATCTAGGCTATGATAAATGGCCACAGATGGCAATGGCTTTCTTATTGCAGTCAAGAGTCACGCACATCTGTCAGTGTGTCGCGTATGGCAAAAGGGTCTATACTAAATGGGGTGTTCAGATGTACATACAGAATAATATGAAGTTATCTGAGACTAGGTTGTAGCCCAGCAAGCAACAGGTCACATTCACACAATCTACTCTATGTACCTATATGTACCAGACCAATGTTTCCACTGTACTCAATTTGCTGTGGGGTTGCGCCACGGCAAAATCATTGCCACTACGCAACCAAAACAATATGGAACATGAAAAAATATTTCTGCTGAGGCGCATTGAAGATGCTAGAACATTCCACATGTACTTTTCCTCTGCAAAAAAAAAAAAAGTAATTAATAGAAAAATCAAACAATCCCATGGTATAATAGTTTATCCATTTACCTAGTCGGCTTGTTGTTGTGTTCTATGCTAGATAAATATTCCTCTATTGGAACAGTCATGTTATAAGTGCCACGGGGAGGCAAACATGCATTCTGACAAGCAGTCAATGCACAACAATTCTTGCAATTGCAAAAACAGCCGTTGTAATGGCTTTTGTTAAAAGGAGAGGAATCCCAGCTTTCTATTCCTGCTTTATTTATTTATCAACTTCTAAATATGAGTGAACTGAGCCTTTTTAAACCCAGGGTTTTTAGCAGAAGAATGGTTAAGCACGAGGGGAGAGTGGGGCTAAATAGAACACTGGTCAATCGTAGGGTGACTTGGGGTACAATGCCTCTCTACCTTAAAATAATTTCTTTGGAATGACTTAAATTGTGATGAGACAGATATTTTCTGTTGAGCAAGAGTATTAGAAACCAGGGAAAGTGTTGGGGGGAAAATTGTTACATGAAGTGGTTTCTGTGAGAAGTACAGGCAGGGGACTTTTTACCCCAGGTGGCGAGTTACCCTGAGTTACCCTAACAGCTAGGCCTACATTACATTGTGTTTATGCAGGTTTTTTGGGTCATAAAATTCATCAATATGATAACTAGTTAAAAGATCACATTTGAGATCTGGCTAATGATTTTGAGTTGAGGCTCAAGAGTGGCACAGCGGTCTAAGGCTCTGAATCTTAATGCAAGAGCCGTTATTACAGTCCCTGGTTTGAATCCAGGCTTTATTACATCTGGCTGTGAATGGGAGTCCCGTAGGACGGTGCACAATTGGCCCAGCGTCGTCTGGGTTTGGCCGGGTAGGCCGTCATTTGTAAAAAATAATTTGTTCTTAATTGACTTGTCTAGTTAAATAAAGGTTAAATACATGTTTTTTTAAATGCCCAATAGGGTAAATAGAGATGAAGCATGGGGTTGTCAATTTATTTGCACTTTGCTGCATCAGTTGGGCTAAAGGTGATCATGTTTATTGCTAATAGCATACCTGATATTATGGACCATGCATTGCCAATAGGTTAAGATATTTTTTACAAATAATTTAACCAATGTGTTATTGGGTTCATTTCTGGAGGTGGAAATTCTATTTTAGATGGTGTCAGCATACTTATTTCATTTCGGAGTAGAATGTCCTCTTAAAAAGTCACCTGAACTGAGCTCGTCAGTCCTTCTACATAAAAATTATAGGACTATCTTAACAATTACCCAAACATAGCAGACATAATACCAGATGTCTAGGGGTGTCTAGCCATCCCATCAACAGAGGGCCTGGCTAGGCATAACCACTAGAAACAAATAAACTCTAGTCCAGGGCTTAAATGACAGAAAGGGTTCTCTGCTCTAGTGGTGTAGGAGCTGCTGTCAGTTACAGTCCAAACTACTAGGGTGTCAGCTGGCAGGAAACTAGGGGGAACACCTGACTGCTTACCTAGTAGGGCACCAGGGACACCTGCATGTCTGGTGACAGGGGCACCTAAAGGCCTGGCAACATGGCCTGACTAATAACCAAGGGAAGGACACTGGCAAGTAAAGGCTGGCAGACAGGTCCTACTACATGGTCCAACTGGTCTCCAACAACTGACACAGAGGCTGTTGGGGCTACCAGCATTGAATCTGTACTAGGGGCAGACTTGTCAGAGGAAACAGTCTCTAGGGCTGACACAGTCTGAGACTCAAAGGGGAGAGTGCTCTGGGCTCCATTGGCAGGAGCTGGCTTGATCCCTAGAGCAGGGCCAGGTAGTAGCTCTACAGCGGACAGCCTAAAGGGCTCAGGCTCTGACGGAGACTCCCCAACCGGATCAGGCAGCGACCTCCAGACCAAGGGAAACTGAGTCTTAGGGTCAGGAGCCAGATCTGAGCTGATAATCGGGCTGAGCCGAGGTCTCATAGCAGGGACAGACATGTTCTCCAGAGAAGGCAGCAGAGCTCCCCAAGAAGGGTGTGGCTATGGACCCTGGGCTAGAGCTGCAAAGGGTTCTCAACAACTGTCAGGTTGGGGCTCCCCGACTGAGCCAGGGTGGATCTCACAGGCAGGGACTAACAGGTTGCAGGTGAGATGACTGAAAGTCCCAGAAGTCAGGGTCGAGCTCTGGCCTCTCAGGAGGCGTCGCTGAAGGTCTCCGATGAGGAGCAGGCGGAGGCTCCCCTATAGAAACAGAGAAAACCTTGCTGGCAAGGAATGGATGGGACCTCAGGGCGGCGGCTAAAGCGGCCCCTGTGGAGGAAGCAGTGGTGGGCTCCCACTCAAGACCAGGTGGGGGCTCCCCAACGGAGCCAGTGTCTGGAAGCCAGGGCCAAGTGGAGGGCATGTTGCTGGAGATTAACTGGGCTCCTCATCAGGAGCAGGTGGGGGCTTGTCGTTGGCTTCTAGCGAAGCCCCCCTAACTGAAACAGGGATGACTCTCAGTCTAAAGCCAGGTGGTGGCCCCTGGGCTGCAGCTGGTCGGAGAGATACTGAGACGAGCTGAGGATCCCTGGGCTGTGGCCACTCACTGTTGTCATACTGTCCATCACAAGCCGTATCTTCTTCGTTGAGTGATGGCCTTGTATGTTCAACCAGCTCTGACACGGGCCGTAGGGGTGTCAGCTGAACTTTATCTGCTGGAAGGATACCTCGGCATGAGGGCTCTGTAGGGGCTGGCTTAGTGGGAGAGACTAGCTATAGACTGGGATGTGAGCTGTGGCAGCACAGAGAGGAGAGGAGGGTCTCGGCTACCTGTACCATCTCTTCTTGTTTCTCACGTAGCTTAGTGGGCCTGACCTGCATAGCTCGCTGGGACTGCCACAGCTGGCCTCTATCTTGCTCAATGTACTTTCTCACTAGCTCGTGCTGTGCAGGTAGCTTCCTGTGTTCACAGGGACTGTTGTAGAGCATGGACAGACCTGTATGTTGCTCCTTACTCTGCTTACTGTGGCTCATCCTTCTGCTCTCGTGGGTCAGATGAGGGTTTAGGATGGCCCTGTACTCTCTGAAAGTCTCCCACTCATCTGGAGTTGTGTCCCTTCTGGCCTGGCTGGAGAGGAAGGGACTGGGTGGAGTGAGGGGTGTCATCTTGGCAGCTCCCTCCATGCGAGGCTGAAGGTGATCTTGTCCATGTACATACTGTCCTGTGCTCATATAACTTGGATAAGGTGAGGATTGGTGCCTTGGATGATCAGACCAGGTCCAGGCTTCACCGGTAACTCGCTGCATCTTGATCCTGGAGTAAACACCTTTATCCGGCTCGAACAGAACACAATGTTAGTGAGGACTTGGTGGACTGTATATTCTTTAGGTTAGGTCTTACCTTATGTGTTCGCTCCCGTGTGCTGGTAAGGGCACAGATGACAGACAGATCAATACTACAGCAGTATGACAGTATGTAGTATGGTTAGGGCACTTAGTGGTCTGGCAACTTGCTTCAACCAGTGTGTGACTGTGGTCTGCAAGTAAAGAGATAAATAAAGATACAATAGTAAATTACAGAATACTATCTCCAATTCACATCTCTTATAAACAACATAATATGACTATGATGATTTAATGCTATACAGGACCATACAGTGCAATACAATTTGACTGTGACTGCACTAATTTGAGATCAATGGGGTGCCGCAGTACGTGTACTACAAAGCATAGCACCATCATATTCAGTACAGGGCTACAACTGCACAATGAACTTGAATTCCTAGAAACAGTGAAATACAATACCCATATAATGATGTGCCATACACGTATACAATTACACGGTATATAAACAACGCACTGGGGGACATTATTATTTATGAATACAGGGTTAAACGTATGAAATGATATGACAACTAAAACAGTGCCAATCAGCTCACAATAGCTAAGTGGCTCGCAGTATAAACTACGAATTAGCATAACCATAAATCTGACATTATCGCCACAGAGTGCATCTTCAGACATAAACCGCTAAAAGATATGAAATGTGTACTTACATATCAACAAGGACGCACACTGGCCTTGGCTAACACAATGAAGCCTAACTTGTGAGAAAACACAAGGATAGCTGGAACTTTCTCTCACTTCACGTCTCTCGAGCTGATCTTCTCTGAGCTGGAGATCGCCCAGCATGCTCTGCGCCACTTCGCCGGTGGGCTGAGGTACAGCTCTGATATGAAGAACTAACGTTACTCATATGATTAACCAATTGGATATGACACAATTGGGGAGAAGAAAGGGGGGGACATATAATAAATTAACCAGTGGTGTAAATTAGTTAAGTAAAAAACTTGAAAGTACTACTACTACTACTTTACGATTTATATTTTTTTACAACTTTTACTTCACTACATTCCTAAAGAAAATTCTGCACTTTTTACTCCATACGTTTTCCCTGACGCCCAAAAGTATTCATTACATTTTGAATGCTTAGCAGGACAGGAAAATTGTCTAATTCACACACTTATGAAGAGAACATCCCTGGTCATCTCTATTGCCTCTGATCTGGCAGACTCACTAAACACAGATGCTTTGTTTGTAAATGATGTCTGAGTGTTGGAGCGTGCCCCTGGCTATAAGTACTTTTTACATTTTTTATTATGGTGCCATCTGGTTTGCTTAATTTGAAATTACTTAATTTGATACTTAAGTATATTTTAGCAATTACATTTACTTTTGATACTTAAGTACATTTAAACCAAATACTTTTAGACTTTATTAACTCAAGTAGGATTTTACTGGGTAACTTTCACTTTTACTTGAGCCATTTTCTATTAAGGTATCTTTCAAGTATGACAATTGGGTACTTTTTACACAGTACTATGAGCTGACCTATCCAAGCAGTTGGTTTCTGTAGAGAGGTCTACAGTACTATGAGCTGACCTATCCAAGTGGTTGGTTTCTATAGAGGTCTACAGCACTATGAGCTGACCTATCCAAGCGGTTGGTTTCTATAGAGAGGTCTACAGTACTATGAGCTGACCTATCCAAGCGGTTGGTTTCTATAGAGAGGTCTACAGTACTATGAGCTGACCTATCCAAGCGGTTGGTTTCTATAGAGAGGTCTACAGTACTATGACCTGACCTATCCAAGTGGTTGGTTTCTATAGAGAGGTCTACAGTACTATGACCTGACCTATCAAAGTGGTTGGTTTCTATAGAGAGGTCTACAGTACTATGAGCTGACCTATCCAAGCGGTTGGTTTCTATAGAGAGGTCTACAGTACTATGACCTGACCTATCAAAGTAGTTGGTTTCTATAGAGAGGTCTACAGTTATATGACCTGACCTATCCAAGTGGTTGGTTTCTATAGATTGCATTGTGTCCATGACTTTATGGGGTAGAGCATCATTCTTATTAGGTTTTGAAACTGTGCCAGTGTGCCTGTAACTATAATGAACAAAAATATAAACGCAAAATGCAACGATTTCAATGATTTTACTGCGTTACAGTTCATATAAGGAAATCAGTCAATTGAATACAGGCCCTTAACTATGGATTTCACATGACTTGGCAGGGGCGCAGCCATTTTTATTTGTTATTTGTTTTATTTAACTAGGCAAGTCAGTTAAGAACAAATTCTTAATTACAATGACGGCCAAACCCTAACCCAGACGACGCTGGGCCAATTGTGCGCCGCCCTATGGGTGGGCCAGGGAGGGCATAGGCCCACCCACTGGGGAGCTGGGCCCAGCAAATCAGTATTAGTTTTTCCCCACAAAGGGGCTTTATTACAGACAGAAATACTCCTCAGTTTCATCAGCTGTCCGGGTGGCTGGTCTCAGATGATCCCGCAGGTGAAGAAGCCGGATGTGGAGGTCCTGGGCTGGCGTGGTTACACATGGTGGCTGGTTGGACATACTGCCAAATTTTCTAAAATGACATTGGAGGCAGCTTATGGTTGTATGGTTGTCACGGGCGTCATAAGAAGTGGACCAAAGTGCAGCGTGGTAAGCGTACATATTCCTTTTATTTATAGAAAATGTAGCCAAGGAAACAACCGTGAAGCTTAACTTCGGCTATAATGCCTCTAATAAAGTCAACTTCCCACAAATAACAAAGGGGAAAAGGCTGCCTAAGTTTGATTCCCAATCAGAGACAACGATAGACAGCTGTACCTGATTGCGAACCATACCCGGCCAGAACATAGAACTAAAGAACATAGAATACAGAACATAGAATGCCGACCCAAATCACACCCTGACCAAACCAAATTAGAGACATAAAAAGGCTATCTCAGGTCAGGGCATGACAATAGTAGAGAAATTAACCTGCAATTCTCTGGCAACAGCTCTGGTGGACATTCCTGCAGTCAGCATGCCAATTGAGATATCTGTGGCATTAAGAGTGGCCTTTTATTGACCCCAGCACAAGGTGCACCTGTGTAATGATCATGCTGTTTAATCAGCTTCTTGAAATGCCACACCTGTCAGGTGAATGGATTGTCTTGGCAAATGAGAAATGCTCACTAATAGGGATGTAAACACATTTTTGCATAACATTTAAGAGAAATAAGCTTTTTGTGCATATGGAACATTTCTGGGATCTTTTATTTCAGCGAATTTAAAAATCTGATCAACACTTTACATGTTGCGTTCATATTTTTGTTCAGTGTAAGTTATATGAAGAATGTAGCATATGGGTGACCTGCATGGTTTTAAACTGGAGGTTGAAGAAAATAAATAAAGATAAATCCACTAGTGAACACTGACTGTACTCCTTAAATATACTAGGCACTTTTTTTTCATCACTATCAACAAATTAAGAAATAGCACTCAGTCATTCTATGTGTTCAACATTTGGCCAAATATTACATTTAGCAAAAAGTGTATTTATCCAAATGTAACTAAATCTGAATACAGAATCAATCTGCTTTATTATTATAGTTATGATTCATTGAGCGCTCAATACGTCACCATACGTTAATTATTAATATAGTTCATAATTTGATTCAGATATTAACTGAGGATTGCTTTACAGTACTTCCAAGTTGAAAGGCTGAACTAGCTATTGTCACCTCCACTGTGGCAGGCAAATTGGTAGGAAAATATGAGCTTATAATTTATCTCAAAAGGCAGTTCAATGACTAGTGCTCCAAATGTAAATTCTGCATCTATATATTTTGTTGTATACTGTGTTCATTGTCTGTCTGTGTATTCTGTTTATTGTGGCAGCACCATTGTCAAGACCCGGTTACAAACTCGGGTCTCCGGTGTGAGAAAGTCACTTAGCAAACTGAGCCACTAATAGTCGGCAGAACCCAGAAGATGAGGCAGACACAGCAGTACTGGAGACAGTGTTTTAATAAAGAAAAAAGGAACGTTCAGGCAAAAATATAAATCCACAACGTCAAAAGTAATTCCAAGAGAAAAAGGTAATCCTCAAAGTCAAAAGGTAAATCCACAAGGTGGCAGGAAAAAGCCTCAAAAGATAATCAAAAATAAATAAAAGAGAGAAAAAAAACAGAGTACCACAAGAGAGTCCAACTGGAGCAACAAATGTTCACAGCATCGCTGGGGCTGGTTGCTACCATTCAAACACAGAGCAAAGAACTGAAAACTAAGAGTTTAAATATATTCCAGGGAAACGAGGCACAGGTGCAAATAATAACTGGAAACAAGGGAAACAAAAGGGTCAAAAAGCACAATGGGGGCATCAAGTGGCCAAAACCGGAACAATCCTGGCCAAATCCTGACAACCATTCCACCGAGTCAAATTCCTGAACATGCAAATGTATTTAGCAAATAAAGGTGATTCTGATCTATACTCTCTCTTGTCTTTGAAATCCGGTCCTCTAAAAAATTGCATTTGCTCTATACATGTCGGTGCAATTGGCATGCAAAATCAAATCAGTTTTCAGCTGAGCTGACTAAGTCAGGAGACCTAAACACTTGCTACAGGCCAGACACATTGTGAAGCTATAACTAGACGAGGCAGACTATTCTAGCCAGAGACAGTTAATGACAGTGTAATAAATAACACATTTTCTGTAACAATAAACAAGATTTTCACAAAACATTTTGAGGTGCTCCCTCCTAATGTGAAGGCTTTTCACTACAGCTGTATCTGACCAAGTCACTCTGTGCTCTTGTGTATGTCAGTTTATGTGAGGCTCACCTTCATGAACTGTTATTCGAACAGCTTTTCCCATTTCTTGTCTGCCCAAATCGAGAGATATGAATCAGAGACTCAAATGATCTATTAGCATTAGCAACATTACCAAATGGCTTTAATATGTTCATCTACGGGGATTTAATCTTGTAAATAGTTCTTAATTGAATTATGGTTGAATTATGGTAGTTGCGGATAATTGCAGACTAACAGTTCTTATTTTCTTATTAAAACATGCTGTTTCAGAGGTCAACAAGTTTAGATTTTGTAGTGGAAAACTTGCAGGCCAATTAAATTTGCCCTTTAAAGTCAGCCATTATACTTGTTTATGTCACGCCCTGGTCTTAGTATTTTGTGTTTATATATTTATTTGGTCAGGCCAGGGTGTGACATGGGTTTATTTTGTGTTGTGTTTTGGTATTGGGGTTTTAGTAGGTATTGGGATTGTGGCTGAGTAGGGGTGTCTAGCATAGTCTATGGCTGCCTGAGGCGGTTCTCAATCAGAGTCAGGTGATTCTCGTTGTCTCTGATTGGGAACCATATTTAGGTAGCCTGGGTTTCACTGTGTGTTTTGTGGGTGATTGTTCCTGTCTCTGTGTTAGTTATCACCAGACAGGCTGTATTAGGTTTTCACATTTCCGTTTGTTGTTTTTGTATGTTTTGTATTTATCATCATTAAAGATGTCTCGATTTAACCACGCTGCATTTTGGTCCGACTCTCCTTCGACGGAAGAAAACCGTAACAGTTTAACAAACTTAGCTGAGGTCAATGACCAACAATTGAAAACAACACAGTGTTGACGGATGTGATTCCCCCTAATTTGTAATGGCACTGAACCTAAAAACACAATTTTTGAGGTCACTAGCTGCACCCCTATTGGGATACACTTTAAATTAGGCTAGACCATCTCTACACTACTTTACCTGATCCTATCTGTTGGAGACAAATCCAAACTTTGTAATTAACTTCCTTGAACCGAGGCTGAAGAAACCGCCTTTTCCTCATTTCATACTCATGTCTTTTTAGCGCTCTTTGTGCAAGACCAGAAAAACAATATAATTTTTTCCTCCCGGTTCTCTCACTCGAACTGTCATTTCTCGCATCCCAAGAGCCAGACAAATTGGAGAATTTTGGGGGGGATCTTTAGGGACCCCAGACAAATTCAGCGACCTATCATGTTAGTATTTGGAATTACTTTCTGTGATGATAATGAAATTGTCATTTTCAGCCTATTGCAAGTTTAATTATAGCCTATTTCCCATGAATTAAAGGTGAAATGTAATTGGACAGGTGGCTGGTGTCTGGTTCCACTTGCAGCTGGATGGTCTCATCTAGCCGGAGAATGCCCATGCACCCCTGAAATGGGACTCCAGGGTTTGATAATAATGAAGCTTCTCATTTTCGTCCTTCTTTATTTTAATTCATCTAGCTACTCCCCTCCTGTGTGATGTACACATGCCATTGGGAGAAAGTGTTTTGCTTTTCCCAAACTTCCTCTCGGTTTGTGTCTGTGGCAAAAGTGAGTTTACTCTAAGACCACACAAGTTGAGGCTGAAGAAAGTTCAACAAGTGGGCACACAACTTGAGTGCTAGAGCCAAGGTAAATGTGGTCCACCAGGGTTCGAAACTTGGGTATCCTGTGTGCCACAAGATTATGTTATCCCTCTAAGCTAAACCACATACAGAACTCCATGACAGTTGTCGTGGAGAATCGTAACAAAATTTAACACTTACAAGAACTTGTGAATTCAATATAGGCTTTTAATACAAACATATCAGAAGCCTAGATGGTCCGCGGAACACACACTTTTCCAGAGCACTGGCTCTGATTTATACACATACAACATGTGAGTCCATCCCACATGCAAATTAAGTTACTTCCCTCAGTCCATCTGCCACCATTATATCCCAATCTGTGCATCCTGCTTGTTCAGCTCGATAATGCCCATATCTGCTTTCAGTTAAGTTATAATAGTGGCAGGACGTCTTCATGTCCCAAAAATAATACATGCCCATCTTATGCTATGGGCCCCCTTTACGTTCAGCCTGGTGTGTTCTTTGGTATGTCTGTCCTTATTAGGACTCGTAGACTATGTGTCTCTTCTGATATTCCTTCAGCATCTTCATGTCCTAAAAAGATATGTCCTATGTCTATAGTCCATCAGTTGGTCATTTGGCTGACCCCCTCCTTTTGTATGTCCCTCTGACCTTGGTTTGTCCAGCTGTCCTATGCTCTCATGGCCTTACTCTGGTTTCCTGTCCTATACAATAGACAATGCATTTTACCAGAATGGCAAATGCACTCTAAGTGTATCTTTCTCTTGTGTTACAGTATTATGTTTCTCCCTATATGTACATCTTTCTCCCACACAGTCTGAGCCAATCCCTTTGAAGTCTGACTCAATGTAAACCCACACGAGTGCAAAGCACCAAAAAAGTAGGTTGTGTGTTGGGGGAGCACTCGGGGTGACACACTCAGAAATATCTATTCATTTCTACTTCAAAGCAAATTAAACCTTGACAGAGGTTTACCTTCAAGGGACTGCAGGGACTATCGGTGGGAGTTATTAATATGAAAAAAAAAATACATTATTTGATCAATTAGGATTAAGACACAATTTCACAAGCAGCTATTCATTTCCTGAAACAGGAAAGGGCCTTCCCCAAACTGTTGCCACAAAGTTGGAAACACAGAATCGTCTAGAATGTCATTGTATGCTGTTGCGTTAAGATTTCCCTTCACTGGAACTAAGGGGCCTAGCCCGAACCATGAAAAACAGCCCCAGACCATTATTCCTCCTCCACCAAACTTTACAGATGGCACTATGCATCTAGGCAGGTAGCGTTCTCCTGGCATCCACCAAATCCTAGACGTTTCCACTTCACAGTAACAGCACTTACAGTTGACCGGGAAGCTCTAGCAGGGCAGAAATGTGACGAACTGACTTGTTAGAAAGGTGGCATCCTATGACGGTGCCATGTTGAATGTCACTGAGCTCTTCAGTAAGGCCATTCTACTGCCAATGTTTGTTTATGGAGATTGCATGGCTGTGTGCTCGGTTTTATACACGTCAGCAACGGGTGTGACTGAAACAGCCAAATCCACAAATTTAAAGGGGTGTTCACATACTTTTGTATATATAGTGTAAATATATCACAAGTATGTGATGTATTGTTGTCTCTACCTTCTTGCCCTTTGTGCTGTTTTCTGTGCCCAATAAGTGTTTGTACCGCTACCATGCTGTGTTGTCATGTGTTGCTGCCTTGCTATGTTGTTGTCTTTGGTCTCTCTTTATGTCATGTTGTCTCTCTTGTTGTGATGTGTGTTTTGTCCTATATTTATATTTTTTATCCCAGGTCCCGTAGGAGGCATTTTGCCTTTTGGTGGGCTTTCATTGTAAATAAGAATTTGTTCTTTAACCTTTATTTAACTAGGCAAGTCAGTTATGAACAAATTCTTATTTACAATGATGGCCTAGGAACAGTGGGTGAAACTGCCTTGTTCAGGGGTAGAATGACAGATTTTTGTCAGATCGGGGATTCGATCTAAGAACCTTTCAGTTACTGGCCCAACGCCCTAACCACTAGGCTAACTGCCACCCCTTAACTTTTTAACTGACTTGCCTAGGTAAATAAAGGTTCAATTAAATTAAAATTAAAAGACTGCAGGTATTAATGTTTCAAGAAAAGAGTGTATATATTTGGCCTGGCAAAGCGGTTTTATGCGCTGACTGAATGGAAGCTGATAATTGTGAGTTTTTTACTCTGCTGCTCTCAGGAAGAAATTACAAGTCTTCACTGTCCGAGACTTCGTCAAGACCGAATACAAATGTATCTGACACCTAGACAAGACCTGGACACTCAAAATGTGGTCTCAAAATGTGGTCTGGAGACTGAGACTGATCTGGTGTAAGTCCAGGTAGTTAACGTCCCAGTGTCAACAACCTGAAATCCCTGGTTATGAGCTGACTGAACTGAGTACCCTCTGAAACAAACAAGCTAATTATGAAACGCCACAACTCAGTTGACCCTATAATGAACCAAATTACTCAGAACAACACAACCCTGCTTGTAATTAACTGATTGGGAAACAGCAGCTAGCGCTCCATGCGCATTCTGACTTTCACAGCAGATCTTACTGGTGGGATGCTGTGACATACTGTACATTCTTCAGGGGTTCATTTGCTGCTGCACAGAAGGCTATTCCTTCCTATACAGCCACCTCCACTTCTACCCTCTCCTCCTCTCATCTCCATTCCTCTGCACACAATCACACACTGCACATTAGTCATTGCTTACACAAGCTGTGTGTGTGTGTGTGTGTGTGTGTGTGTGTGTGTGTGTGTGTGTGTGTGTGTGTGTGCACGCGCCTACTACTTTATGTGTGGGAGCATGTTTTTGGTTATTGCTAGGATGCATTGTCATCCTGTATATATTTCATTTGAATGGACTCTAGGTTAGCAGTACCATTTATAATGGCAGTTCCTTTGATGCCCACTCTCTCTGCCTCCCCATCTTCCTCCCGCCCCCATTCTGACCTCACCATCTCCCTCCCTCCCCATCTCCCTCTCTCCCCATTCTGTTCTCCCCACCTCCCCATCCCTCCCGCATTCTGACCTCCCCATCTCCCTTCCTCCCCAATTCTGACCTCCTCCATCCATCCCCATTATGACCTCCCCATCTCCCCCATTCTGACCTCCCCATCTCCCTTCCTCCCCAATTCTGACCTCCTCCATCCATCCCCATTATGACCTCCCCATCTCCCTTCCTCCCCAAATCTGACCTCCTCCATCCATCCCCCATTCTGACCTCCTCATCTCCCCTCATTTTTAAATGTCATAATAGGTCATGGTTAAAGGACCAGCGCAGTCAAAAAAGTGATATTACTGTGTTTCACAGTGTACATATTTCCACACTATGAGGTTGGAATATTACTGTGAAATTGTGATAATGCACTTTTAATGTCAGGAAGCAGGTGCAGTCAGTGTTTAATAAGAACACCCAGAGTGGCTACAGGAACAAGTGTAGCATCTGAACATAACACAGAAACAATACTGCCTGATGGGTGAAAATAAACATTAAAAAGGAGCTCTAGATAAAGGGGGAGTAATCAGGGAAGTGATGAGGTGCAGGTGTGCGTAATGAAGGTTGCCAGGACCGGTGGTTAGTAGACCTGCGACTACTGGTGATGCTGAGCACTGGAGATGAGGAGTGGGAGTAGATGTGACATTGGGTGAGTGCTGTTTGATAAGACTGCCTGAAATTTCAGCCTGTTTTGGTGGGACGGAGTTTTGGCCTGCCTGGGGACATCACCAGGTGGTAAATTAGTTAATAGACAAAACCTTTCTTCCCATATCAGCTAGTTTTCAGTTTTCACCTCCCCACTCAGACCACTCCCAGACAGTCCAAGCTAAATTTCTGCTTGAGAAATTGCTCTTTGCTATTAAGTTATTTTATTTTTTACAATTTTAATTGAACGCGATCACAGTAAGGTAGTTAATTAGTTACCCAGAAATTATTTGATATTGAGATAAAAACATCTGCATTGGACCTTTTTAACGTGTGGTTTATATAACTCCAAATAGCTGGTACAGTTGTGAGTACAATATGAATAAATCCATTTATCATTTATTAATCATTTGCAAATGTGTTTTGGACTGTTTTGATCCGGTACCTCTCATGGCATGACAAATAATGGTCACATTTTGCAATGCAATATTCTAATAAAAGCAATTGCAGTTAATTCGAGTTGTCTCTTTGTTAATTGTCCAAGACTTAATCAAACCCTAATGCAGTGGTGTAAAGTACTTAAGTAAAAAATACTTTAAAGTACTACTTAAGTTGTTTTTTGGGGTATCTGTACTTTACTTTACTATTTATATTTTTGCCAACTTTTACTTCACTACATTCCTAAAGAAAATAATGTACTCCTTACATTTTCCCTGACACCCAAAAGTACTAGTTACATTTTGATTGCTTAGCAGGACAGGAAAAATGTCTAATTCACACACTTATCAAGAGAACATCCCTGGTCATCCCTACTGCCTCTGATCTGGCAGACTCACTAAACACAAATGCTTTGTTTGTAAATGATGTCTGAGTGTTGAAATGTGCCCCTGGCTATGTATAAAAAAATATAATCAAGAAAACCGTGCCGTCTGGTTTGTTTAATATAAGGAATGTGAAATGATTCATACTTTTTATAAAGTATATTTTAGCGATTTACATTTACTTTTAATTCTTAAGTACATTTAATACCAAATACTTTTAGACTTTTACTGAAGTAGTATTTTAATGGGTGACTTTTACTTGAGTCATTTTCTATTAAGGTATCTTTACTTTTACTCAAGTATGACAATTGGGTACTTTTTCCACCACTGCCCAAATGTGAAGAAATTCAATTTCAGCCCAAGCGTAATATTCTAAGAGTTGATTCGGGTTGGGTCAGCCCAGGTTTATGGTTTGCCTAACGTTGTGAGTGTGAGTAGCACGTCTGTATCTCTCACAGAATTCGAATGAGGTTCACTTTCTATGATCTCTCTCCTTATCAATTCAATTCAAGGTGCTTTATTGGCATGGGAAACATACACTACCGTTCAAAAGTTTGGGGAAACTTGGAAATTTCCTTGTTTACAAAAAAACACTTTTTTTGTCCTTTAAAATAACATAAAATGATCAGTTTAGACATTGTTAATGTTGTAAATGACTATTGTCCATTATTTTAATGGAATATATACATAGGCGTACAGAGGCCCATTATCAGCAATCATCACTCCTGTGTTCCAATGGCACGTTGTGTTAGCTAATCCAAGTTTATCATTTTAAAAGGATAATTGATTAATAGAAAACCCTTTTCCAATTATGTTAGCACAGCTGAAAACTGTTGTGCTAATTAAAGAATCAATAAAACTGGCCTTCTTTAGGCTAGTTGAGTATCTGGAGCATCAGCACTTGTGGGTTTGATTACAGGTTCAAAATGGGCAGAAACAAAGGACTTTCTTCTGAAACTCATCAGTCTATTCTTGTTCTGAGAAATGATGGCTATTCCATGCGAGAAATTGCCAAGAAACCGAAGCTCTCTACAACGCTGTGCACTACTCCCTTCAAGGAACAGCGCAAACTGGCTCTAACCAAAATATAACGAGGAGTGGGAGGCCCCGGTGCGCAACTGAGCAAGAGGACAAGTACATTAGTGTCTAGTTTGAGAAACAAACGCCTCACAAGTCCTCACCTGGCAGTTTCATTAAATGGTACCCGCAAAACACCAGTCCCAACGTCAACAGTGAAGAGACGATTCCGGGATGCTGGCCTACTATTTTTAGCCAGATCCTAATTGGTAAGTTTTACGTTCCTTTTTATGGCATAGAAGGCCCTTCTTGCCTTGTCTCTCAGATCGTTCACAGTTTTGTGGAAGTTACCTGGGGTGCTGATGTTTAGGCCAATGTATGTATTGTTTTGTTTGTGTTCTAGGGCAACGGTGTCGCGATGGAATTTGTATTTGTGGTCCTGGCGACTGGACCATTTTTGCAACACCATTATTTTGGTCTTACTGAGATTTACTGGCAGGGCCCAGGTCTGGCTGAATCTATGCAGAAGATCTAGGTGCTGCTGTAGGCCCTCCTTGGTTGGTGACAGAAGCACCAGATCATCAGCAAACAGTAGACATTTGACTTCAGATTTTAATAAGGTGAGGCCGGGTGCTGCAGACTGTTCTAGTGCCCTCGCCAATTCGTTTATATATGTTGAAGAGGGTGGGGCCTAAGCTGCATCCCTGTCTCACCCCATGGCCCTGTGGGAAGAAATGTGTTTTTTTGCCAATTTTAACTGCACCCTTGTTGTTTGTGTACATTAATTTTATAATGTTGTATGTCCCCCCACCACTTTCCATCAATTTGCATAGCAGACCCTAATGTCAAATTGAGTTGAAGGCTTTTTTTAAATGAGAAGACTTTGCCTTTGTTTTGGTTTGTCAATTAGGGTGTGCAGGTTGAATACATGGTCTGTCGTACGATAATTTGGTAAAAAGCCAATTTGACATTTGCTCAGTACATTGTTTTCACTTAGAAAATATACGAGTCTGCTGTTAATGATAATGCAGAGGATTTTCCCAAGGTTGCTGTTGACGCATGTCACACGGTAGTTGTTGGGGTCAAATTTGTCTCCACTTTTGTGGATTGGGGTGATCAGTCATTCTTTCCAAATATTGGGGAAGATGCCAGAGCTAAGGACGATGTTAAAGAGTTTTAGTATAGCCAATTGGTATTTGTTGTCTGTATATTTTATAATTTCATTGAGGATACCATCAACACCACAGGCCTTTTTGGGTTGGAGGGTTTTTATTTTGTCCTGTAGTTCATTCAAGGTAATTGGAGAATCCAGTGTTATCTGGTAGTCTTTAATAGTGGATTCTAAGATTTGTATTTGATCATGTATATGTTTTTGCTGTTCTTTGTTATACAGCCAAAAAGATTGGAGAAGTGGTTTACCCAAATGTCTCCATTTTGGATAGATAATTATTTGTTTAGTGTTTTCCAATTTTCCCAGAAGTGGTTAGTCTATGGATTCTTCAATTACATTGAGATGATTTGAGATGTGCTGTTCCTTAGTTTTCTGTATTGTTTTAGTGATTCACCATAGTGAAGCTTAGACTCAGGTTTTCTGTATTGTTTTAGTGATTCACCATAGTGAAGCTTAGACTCAGGTTTTCTGTATTGTTTTAGTGATTCACCATAGTGAAGCTTAGACTCAGGTTTTCTGTATTGTTTTAGTGATTCACCATAGTGAAGCTTAGACTCAGGTTTTCTGTATTGTTTTAGTGATTCACCATAGTGAAGCTTAGACTCAGGTTTTCTGTATTGTTTTAGTGATTCACCATAGTGAAGCTTAGACTCAGGTTTTCTGTATTGTTTTAGTGATTCACCATAGTGAAGCTTAGACTCAGGTTTTCTGTATTGTTTTAGTGATTCACCATAGTGAAGCTTAGACTCAGGTTTTCTGGGTGTCTGTCTTTGGTTGAACAGGTTTCTCAATTTCTTTTCCTAGGTTTTTGTATTCTTCAAACCATTTGTCATTGTTAATTTTCTTTGGTTTCCTGTTTTAAAATTTCAGGTTCTGGCTTTTAGGTCGCCACAGACTAGTACATGTCCCTGGGCCTGGAAATTATTGATTTCCCCCTCCAGGTTGGAGAAGCTGTCTTCATTAAAGCATGGGGATTCTAGTGGGGGGATATAGGTAGCACACAGGAGAACATTTTTCTCTTAAGATAATTTCCTTTTGAATTTCTAGCCAAATGTAAAATGTTCCTGTTTTGATTAATTTAATAGAGTGAGTTAGGCCTGCTCTGTACCAAATTAGCATACCCCCTGAGTCCCTTCCCTGTTCCACACCTGGTAGTTTGGTGAATGGGACTACCAGCTCTCTGTAACCTAGAGGGCAACCAGTGGGGTCCATCTCCTCCATACCATGTTACTTGTAGGATGACAATGTCTGTATTTCTGACTTCTTTGAAGTCCAGGTTCCTGCTCTTTAGACCAAAGGCAGATGACCTCAGGCCTTGGATATTCCAGGATGAGAAAGTGAAGGCTTTGTGTTCCATAAAGTGTCCACTGTTGTTGGCCGTGTGGTTTGGCTTATCTCTGCTCAGATAGACATGAGCCTGAAACTCTCATCTCTCCAGCGTTGCACTTCATATAGCCACGTGAAGGGGTTCTAGAGGAGCTGCAGCACCCCTGATAAATTAAAATACATTTACCAAAGTTATAGAATAACTGCTGTCTGTTCAGAAATAAATGAAATATTTCAGAATAGCCTACTACAGCGTCTAAATTACCTTAATTAAGCCACAGATGATTGCTAGTTTATTTTTTTTAATTCCGTAGCTGTAGATTGTGTGTAGTCCAACAAGGAACGCGCAGCAAATCTGTCAGTGAACAGTACACAAACAGTCCTTTCGCAATATGGAAAACAGGTTGGAAACCAAATGGCTCCTGCTGAAAAGAGAACTATAGCCTACAGCAGACAGATTAACTAAATATTTTATTAACTTCCAAATATTGTTTTACAAAGTAAGACGAGCGCGAGGTATGGGCTTTTGGCAGGAACGCATCGGCCATCACCAGCGAGTGAGCTGCGCTTCATTGGGTGAGCCAGTGAAACTGGAAGGCATGTTTAGGCCTATAATTTCCTCATATTTTATTACATTTCTCATGCGTTCCGGTACCTCAGGGCTCCCTAGGTCACACACAGAGAAGAGCTTTTTTGTTTTGTTCTGGCACCTCTCGAATTACAAATGAAGCACTGCGGGTATCACTTGAACACCCTTTGATGGGGGGACAATTCACAGACAATGGAAAATAAAGTCAGAAATCCCTGGTGTTTTGTATCTGTTTTGTACTTCTTGGTTGGTTTGGCAACCGTGTGCTCTAGCAGAGAACCTAGCTTTACCAAGGGGTGCACACTGCATTCCGAATTTGAAGGTACAATTGTTTTGTTGACTTTGAGCTCGCCACGTGGAGGCATTGAGGACGTTGTGTGGCAAAAGAGAACGTGTCTTCTGACGCCCTCTGCTGACCACTACACTCAATTACATCTGGCTGGAGCCAACAGCTGTTGACAGTCCTCACAAGTTTGCTATTTTCCAAAGAAAGTAATGTTGACTTTTTTTCTGATGTCAGCTGTTCAGAGAAGAGTAAAAGCAAACATAGTGTAGTCGTTATGGTTAAGTGTTAGGGACCCCACAAATGTTGACTTTGTCATTTTATCCACATGCTACAGCTCATGAAACATGGGGGCCAACACTTCAGATGAGCCTGTTTTATAACACAGTTTCAGAGTCTAATTTAAATAAGATAATTATAATTGCCACGCAAATATTTTGCCTATGAATTAGGTAGGACATTGTGCATCAGAGGCAAAACATGGGTGAATTCCCAGCCAACAACAGAGCCACATTTTGTGACCGAACTACTGCAAAGTGCATTGAAAGAATTGAAGGAATGTGTATCCTTTGTTCATATGAATATTATGAACATATCAACAAAGTATCACACAGATGCAGAAATGCAGACACCAGCAGAACATATTCGTAAGTCTAAGTTAGTAGTCCAGTCCTGAGTGAGGTTTGAAGTGATAACTCCCAATTACCAGATAGTCATTGGAGTGCTATTAGACCACAGCTTCTGCAGCTAGCTAGGCTATACCAGATCACATGGATTAGATTAACCTCCAGGTCAAATTACCTGGTTATAGGCTTTGATATTATACAGAGCTAGTTCCCCTTTATTTTGCTACTATAAACTGTGAAAAGATATGGCCTTTTTACAATGTCACTTAAAAGGTCATGACTATCTATAGACTAGTTCTAAATAGGAAAGTAGTCATATGTGAATTCATTATGAGGGGAAGTCCATTAGTAATTATGTCATCACTGAGGTTGACTTTATTTGCATAGGACTTTCATGATGAGTGAAGGGATAGACTGGCACTAATGCCCTGCTGGACTGGTTTTATGGAATCCTAATTCCTAGGGTCCTCCTACCATAATTCAAATGTGCTTCACTATGATGCTACACACTAATTCTATATAGCCTGTAGGCACAGACATCAGTTCAACGTTTTGATTTACATTTGGTTGAGTTGTCAATCAATGTGAAAAAAAATGAACCATGTTATTGGATTTAGGTTCAAAGTTGCAGAAAAATGAAAAAATTCACTTACACTGATTACTTTAAAAAAAATTCTGGGACATTGTTTCATTGTGGGTTGCAACCAATGTGTACAACCCCTGGATTACAAACGCTGGATTACTGATGCTATGTATTGGCCATTGAGAGGTTTTGAAGCCACCGGTTGGCCATATTTGCACTCCCTAGTAGGAGCAGTCCTGCATAGGAATGAATGAAATTCTACAGTATTTAGATGACATTTTTTTTAGGGTAGTGGGGACAGTGACATTAGTCATCTATCAAAATTCTACTTTAAGGAAAATGTTTTTATATACAGTACCAGTCAACTTTGGACACACCTACTCATTCAAGGGTTTTTCTTTATTTGAACTATTTTCTACATTGTAGAATAATAAGATAGGAAATAACACATCAATATGTAGTGACCCAAAAAGTGTTAAATTAAAATGTACTATTTCCTTTTTTATTTAGCAAATATTTCTTACTTTTTAACTCTGCTTTGTTGGGAATGGGCTTTACGCCTGTCGTACTCGGTGATTTCATTTCAACACAGCGCCCCCTATCAGTAATCTAGTGTATATATGAATCATTGGAGGGAAACCGTCTGTTTAGGCCGCGAGACTCGGATTCAGATGGACGTTCGTTTTTGGCAAGGAAATGCAGTCTGTAAACCGCGCCCCTTTACTATAAAATCATTTTTTCTTGTGCTTGTATTGCATTCCTGGAATAAAATGAACCCCGAAATGTGCACCATCGGTGAATTTAGCTGGATTGTCTCATACAAATCTTTATCATAATAGTTGACGAGTAAACATACATTGAAGGGATATGCAAAGCAAATGGGCTTGGAAATAAAAGTACAGTACAAAGCCCGCTTTGGACGAGGACAATGGCCTATTCGGGTAAGTTGCTTCTGCAGTCCACGCTGCATTTTTTCACTGTTGCAATATATATATATAAAAAAAAATTTTTAAGTGAACTAGGTTACTTATTGTAAACGTTAGATTGTCTCGCAGGTGCGAACACCATCTCTTCCATTCCTCTCCTTTGTAGTGAGACGAGTACTTCTCATATGCTAGCGATCTGGACTACTTATTTGTCTAGAGCTAGATCCGGTTGTAGCGTGTGGTGATGTTTGCCCCGCACAGTTCGCGCTCTTTTAGACTGAGTCTGAGTGTGACGCATACTGTAGTATTTCACCCAATAGATATGGTTGTTGATCAAAATTGGATTTGTTTTCAATTTCTTTGTGGATCTGTGTAATCTGAGGGAAATATGTGTCTCTATGGTCATACATTTGGCAGGAGGTTAGGAAGTGCAGTTCAGTTTCCACCTCATTTTGTGGGCAATGTGCACATAGCCTGTCTTCTCTTGAGAGCCAGGTCTGCCTACGGTCTGTACATTGTAAAAGCTTTTCCTTAAGTTTGGGTCAGTCACAGTGGTCAGGTATTCTGCCTCTGTGTACTCTCTGTTCAGGGTCAAATAGCATTCTAGTTTGCTCTGTTTTTTTGTTAATTCTTTCCAATGTATCAAGTAAATATATTTTTGTTTTCTCATGATTTGGTTAGATCTCTCTAATGAAACCAGTCTGTAGGAAATTGAGTTACAAAACCATGATGCATTGGCAAAAATCAACTATTATTCTGACACTTGGCTAAGTTTCTTATTGAATATTATTTTGTACGTTTTCACCCTAAATTAAATGTTACTTTATTTTAATTTAACACATGTTTGTCCATAAATCATTAAAATGGTATACTAGTTGAATTTTACATTACCGTGACACTTTTTCAAGTTTCTGTAAAAACGTATTCATCCATGATGCATCATCCCCAAGAGTAGTCCCTAGATGAACACAAGTTAAAGCTACAATATGTAACTTTTTGGGATTCCTGACCAAATTCACATATAAATGTGAGTTATAGATCTATCATTCCAGTTGAAAGCAAATCTAAGAAGTGGTAGATCTGTTCTATGTGTATTATTTCTATGTTTCCTTTTTGTGTTCAAACAGCTGAATATACAATATTTTTGGTTATAGAAGGATATTTCGGTGGTTTAGATGGTACAATGACTGCTTGTTTTGTCACAAACTAAAATTAGGTGAACTATTAGAATTTTAGCAACCATGAAATGGTGTAGTGATTTCTGCATAATGCCATCAGCATGAGGTTCCTATTCTCAAACACCCCCTTAACCCTACTTGGCATTCTCAATACTAAAACTCTGAAATTGGGAAATTATTTTTATCTTCAATGTTATGTTTAACTCAAGCATTTTCATGAGGGGAGCAATGTAAATAAAAAATATATATATATATATATATATTAGAAAATGATTTGTTTTGAATTTGTTAGACTATGAAACTGTTAATGATGATTTTGTGGTAAAATATATATCTGATTAAAAATACATAATTATGAAATAGATATGTACAGATCCTAATCTCAGTGATCCAAGAGGCAATCACATAAAAAATGACATGAGAATGACCCATATAAGCTACAGACAAGAGACTGCATGCAAATTGTTTTCCCGAGCATAATGAACATTCAATTGTATGGTACTGTTGATTTCCCCAGCCTCTATGAAATAGACAAGAGGGGGAAACTGGTCGCAGCCTGTAAGAACACGTTTTGGAGAAGGACACCATGGACAGCAAAAAGAGACGCACCATGGCAAAGGTCAGTCAATGGCTCTGTAAATCTACAGTTAATGGAACATTTAATTTATTCTCTTAATTGTGTGTGTATTGCTTATTTCCTGTATTTACAATGTAACTTTAAAGCATTACATAAGCCCATATTACCACTTATGTTGATGATTAAACATGTTATATCTGTCAATGAAATCTGCAATTCTCAACAAGTGTCATCTAAACAATGATGTCGTCAGTCATCCATTTTCTAAAATATTCAGTATATTTGGCTAAAAAGCAATAACTTCTTTCTAACAACTTTTCAAGCAATACCAATAACTTTACCAATGACATTTTGTGTAGTCTTATTCACGATTATTGTTGCAGAAACCTGAGTGGAAGAAGAATCTTGGCACCAAGCCATGTATTAGAAAGATATTTGGCAGGTCTTGTCCACCATCAGCATCCTGTCTCCGGTGTAGGGAGAGCCCTAAGAGTTCCCCCGCCATTGACACGCCTGGACAGATACCACAAGAACACAACGACCCACCCTCAAGCAACAGGAAAAGGAGTAAGCCATTTCAAATTAAAACTTGTTAGGGATAGGCGTCCCGTCTACGGGAGAGTTGTAAAATCATGCAGCGCCTTGTGTTATGATCACACATTTTAGAGAAACAACAAATGTCGGTACATATTATATTGGCTGAAAGCTTAAATTCTTGTTAATATAACTGCACTGTCCAATTCACAGTAGCTATTACTGCAGAAAAAATGCCATGCCATTGTTTGAGGAGAGCGCCTAACAACAAAACACTTTTTTCACCGCGATAGGTTTGATAAATTCACCTCTGAAGATGAAATGTGTACTTACAGTCTGAAATCTTGCTCTGATTTATCATCCCAGAGATAACATGAATTTTTGTTAGATAAAATCCTTTTCATATCCTAAAAAGGTCCATATAGCATGCACAATTGATTTTGTATTTCCACTTGTTCAATTTTCAAAGAATCTGTGAAAATCTAACCATAAACGTAGTTTAAACAGGTCAAATCACGTTCGTATGTCTTCCTCAGAGATCCTAGAACGTAACTAGACTTCACTATCATTAGGGGGGGTAGTATATCCTATAGGAAAAAAGAGCGACGCCTTCATGGCAGGCCGACTCTCACTTGATCGACTCTAGCTTTGTCAAATAAGCACAAATCGCAGTCAAACAGAGCTAGCTAGATAGCCAATGAGCTGGGCTTCATGGGAGTATCCAGAAACCCTGTATCGGGTCGTAAAATGTAGCTGCTAACCTTTTGCAACAGTATGCCTTTTCCTTTTGGCCAAAAATTATAAGAATATTCAGAGTTATGAAAACGGGTTGTTTTGTAAATGTTTAACTTATGATATGGCTACTAATACTGGAAAAGCTAAATCAAAGTCCAAGTATACAGATTTGACGATATTCTTGCAGAAAAATGTCATATGAATGCAAATGTCTCCTTCGCGATTCGCCCAAATGTTCCTGGGTGATTTCACACTAAATGTCATGTAGTTCGCTCATACTTCAAGTTATCCGTCTGAAACTTTTCATACGCTGCTGCCATCTTGTGGACACAATCGGAATTACAACCAGAGTGATGGCTAAAACTGGGACCTTTGTTGCATTTCAAAGGTGGTCGTAGAAGAAAAAAAAAGTTTTTCCTTTGTATTTTCTTCTACCAGATCTGTTGTGTTATTCTCCTACATTCAATTCACATTTCCACAAACTTCAAAGTGTTTCCTTTCAAATGGTACCAAGAATATGCATATCCTTGCTTCAGGGCCTGAGCTACAGGCAGTTAGATTTGGGTATGTCATTTTAGGTGAAAATTGAAACAAAGGGGGCTATCCCTAAGTCAGAGTTTTTGTAAGTGACAAGTATGTAGTATCCAACTCTCTTTCCTCTCTCTAGGTCTAGGAGATCAACCTACCACGGAGCAGACACAAGCTTCACTCCAATCCTCTTCCTTTTCATCAAACTGCCAGCCTCTCCATTCTTCCGTTTCACCACAGCAACCCCCCTTTCCACATCTTACTCATCCTCACCTTTCCTCTCTGTCATCCTCTGTTTCACCACACGTCTCCACCCCCCATCCTCTTTCACTGGGCCCTCCTCTCCCGTCATACATTCCACCAGTCTCCTCCTCCCTATCCTCGGTTTCACTGGGCCCTCTCCCGTCATCCATTCCACCAGTCTCCTCCTCCCCATCCTCGGTTTCACTGGGCCCTCCTCTCCTGTCATCCATTCCACCAGTCTCCTCCTCCCCATCCCTCATGTTAGCAGCACATGCTTTTGGACATTCCTACACAGCCCAGTCGGGAGGCACTAATGTTGCACCACACCTCAACAACAACTATATTTTGGGCTCTGTTAATATTAACGTGTCATCTCAACAGAGCGGTAAGTGTATCTGTTATGATTCTAATCAGCATCTGAATACATTTAAAACAGTAACTTCATTTTATAATTACTCATGAATAACATTAGTTTCATTAGGTAGACCTTGTGCTTTGCTTATTTTTTTCTTCATATAGAATGTGCCACTCAAATTCCAAATTATTTGTATCCTAAGCAATGTTTATGTTTTGTATATTCCAGTGGACTTGTCAGTGGCTCCACAAAGCAGTGATCAAGGGTAAGACATACATTTTTCGAACACTATAGACTAGTGTATTATGCAAATGATTAGTGTACTTGCAGTAGCAGTCATAGTAGTAGTGGGTTTTTACAGTATCCTAAACTGGATCAAATGGACTCGGCATTTATCCTCAACATTTAATTTTAGCACCATAAACTGATTGTGTTTCTGTCCTGTTTCTACAGTAAGTGAAGGGTGGCCTGACAGCCTGTACCTGGTGCACATCCAAGTTACAGCAAAGCAGACACATAGAAGACTTCCTACTGCTAAGTAGATATCATGTGGTGATTTGGCAATGTGATTATTTCACTTGTGTGCTTTTCAACTGCTGGTCATCATCACATACCTTACCTTTTTTAATCTGTGTGTTTTGTGTCCCTGTAACTTTGTCCTTGCAGAGGATTCTCTCATACAGAGAGTCAAAGAGAAGCATAAAGCCAGACTGAAAGGCCGCTGTAAGCACCTGTTTGAAGGCAATGCCAGAAATGAAACTCTTCTCAACAATATTTACACAAAACTCTACATCACAGCAGGAGAGACCGAAGGGCTCTGTAACAAACATGAGGTGTTGCAGATTGAGACAGCATCCCGAACATGCACATCAGAAGACACTCCTGTCAACTGCAACAACATCTTTAAACCTTTACCTGGACAGGACAGAATAATCACAACTGTGATGACCAAGGGCATTGCTGGGATTGGAAAAACAGTCACTGTACAAAAGTTCATCCTTGACTGGGCAGAAGGAAAAGCCAATTCGCATCTGGATTTCATATTTCTGCTTCCTTTCCGGGATTTGAATTTGGTCGAAAAACAGTTCAGTCTTCATGGCCTTCTGTGTAGCTTCCACAATGAACTTAGAGAAATAGATGCAAAGAGAATTGCAGGTTGTCAAGTTCTGTTCATTTTCGATGGTCTGGATGAAAGCCAACTTCCACTGGATTTCAATCGAAACAAGATATTGTTTGACATGACAGAAGAAGCACCCATTGATGTGCTATTGACAAATCTCATTAAGGGGAATCTGCTACCCAGTGCTCGCCTCTGGATAACCTCCCGACCAGCAGCAGCCAATCAGATCCCCAGGAAGAACATAACACAGATGACAGAAGTGCGTGGGTTCAATGACTCACAGAAGGAGGAGTACTTCAGGAAGAGATTCTGTTCGGATGCGAACCTGGCCAACCGAATCATCTCCCACATAAAGACAAAAAGGAGCCTCAACATCATGTGCCAGATTCCAGTCTTCTGCTGGATCACTGCTATGGTTCTAGGGGAGATGTTGACAAATGACTGCAAAGAAATCCCTAAAACAATTTCTGAGATGTACACACACTTCGTGCTCATTCAGACAAACCTGAAGAACCAGAAGTATCATAACAGCAATGAGACAGATGCGCGGAGGATCAAAGAATCAGATAAAGAGATCATTCTAAAGCTGGCCAAGCTAGCTTTTGAACACCTGAAGAAAAGCAATCTCATATTTTATGAGAAGGATCTGATAGAGTGTGGCCTTGACATCAATGTAGCTTCAGTGAAATCTGGATTGTGCACAGAAATCTTTAAACAAGAAGATGGGCTCTACTGCGAGAAAGTCTACTGCTTTGTGCATTTCACCATCCAGGAGTACTTTGCCGCTCTGTATTTACTCTACTGCTACACAACCAATAACTATTGTGTGTTGGAGTCTTTCCTCCATAAGAGGTTTGTTGAGGAGGACCTGGAAGAAGGTTCTGCGGCTTTGTTGGGTGATAACGGAGACCATTCAGATGCTTCGCAGAGTGATGTGTCTGGAGAAAGTCTAGAGTCCACTATTGAAGAAAACTCAACTCTGGAGGAAGAGCCTGAGGAACACTCAGAGTCATTCGATGATGATGAGGCTGAAGAAGTGTCTGGCTCTGAGTCTTCAGAGCTGGTTCTACATGAAAAACCATCCTTCCATGTGTTACTGAAGAGTGCATTGCACAATGCCTTGCAGAGTGCGAATGGACATCTGGACCTTATGCTCCGCTTCCTTCTTGGCCTTTCACTGGACTCCAATCAGAGACTCCTACAAGACCTACTGTCAGAGACGGAGAGCTATGCAGATAGTGTTGAAGAAACAAAGTTTTACATAAAGGAACAGCTGAGGTTGCACAACTCCCCCGAGAGATCCATTAACCTTGTATACTGTTTGGCTGAAATAAATGACAATACACTTACTGAAGAGGTTGAAGCGTACCTGAGGTCAGGAAATCGTGGAGGAACAAAGCTCTCACCTGCTAAATGCACAACTCTGGCTACTGTGCTGATGTCAATGGAGATTCTGGATGAGTTTGACCTAAAGAAGTTCAACACTTGTGAGGAGGGTCGAAAGAGGCTGATTCCACTTATCAAGTACTGCAGAAACGCTTTGTGAGTGTTAATCTAATTATGCACATACAGTGTATTCAGACCCCTTGTCTTTTTCCACATTTTGTTACGTTACAGCCTTATTCTAAAATTGATTGAATCGTTTTTTGCCCTCAATCTACACACAATACCCCACAATTGCAATGCAAAAACAGGTTTATACATTTTTGCAAATGTATTAAAAATACATTTAGCACATTTGCATAATATTCAGACCCTTTGAAGCACATTGAGTCTTCTAGGGTATGACGCTACAAGCTTGGCACACCTATTTGGGGAGTTTCATTCTTCTCTGCACATCCTCTCAAGCTCTGTCAGGTTCCATGGGGAGCGTCGCTGCACAGCTATTTTCAGGACTTTCCAGAGATGTTTGATCGGATTCAAGTCCGGGCTCTGGCTGGGCCACTAGGACATTCAGAGACTTGTCCTGAAGCCACTCCTGCGTTGTCTTGGCTGTGTGCTTAGGGTCGTTGTCCTGTTAGACTGGGGGCAAAGGTTCACCTTCCAAGGTCCTGAGCGCTCTGGAGCATGTTTTCATCAAGGATCTCTGTGTACGTTGCTCAGTTCATCTTTCCCTCGATTCTGACTAATCTCCCAGTCCCTGCTGCTGAAAAACATCCCCACAGTATGATGCTGGCACCACCATGCTTCACCATAGAGATGGTGCCAGGTTTCCTCCATGTGTGACGCTTGGCATTCAGGCCAAGGAGTTCAATCATGGTTTCATCAGACCAGTGAATCTTGTTTCTCATGGTCTGAGTCCTTTTAGGTGCCTTTTGGCAAACTCCAAGTGGCTGTCGTGCCTTTTACTAAGGAGTGGCTTCCGTCTGGCCACTCTACCAAAGTCCTTATTGGTGGAGTACTGCAAAGCTGGTTGTCCTTCTGGATGGTTCTCCAATCTCCATAGAGGAACTCTGGAGCTCTGCCAGAATGACCATCGGGTTCTTGGTCACGTCCCTTTCCTGTTTATCCGCGTGGCCAGCTCTAGGAAGAGTCATGGTGGTTCTAACCTTCTTCCATTTAAGAATGGAGGCCACTGTTCTTGGGGACCTTCAATGCAACAAATGTTTTGTTTCCCTTCCCCAGATCTGTGCCTCGACACAATCCTGTCTCTGAGCTCTACGGACAATTCCTTCGACCTCAGTTTGGTTTTTGCTCTGACATGCACTGTCAACTGTGTGACCTTATATAGACAGGTGTGTGCCTGTAATCCTAACCCTGGTCTCATAACAAAGGGTCTGAATACTTGTGTAAATAAAGGTATCTTTTTTATTTTTATACATTTACAAAAAATTGTAAACCTGTTTTCGCTTTGTCATTATGGGGTGTTGTGTGTAGATTGATGAGGAAAAATGTATTTAATCCATTTTAAAATAAGGCTGAAACGTAACTAAAAGGGAAGGGGTCTTAATACTTTCCGAAAGCACTGTACCTACACATTTGTAGAGGTTAGTTTAATTGTATTTACTCTGTTATTGTAGACTTGCTGGCTGTAACCTCATAGAGAGGTCTTGGGGAGTAGTGGCCTCAGCTATAAAGTCAACAAACTTACTGCGAAAGCTGGACCTGAGTTACAATGACTTGCAGCACTCCCGTATGGATCTGCTCTGTGATGGGTTGTGTAGTCAAAGCTGTAAACTGAAGATCTTGAGGTGAGCAAATTGTTTGTGCCACATTTAGGTGTAATTCTAGTATGTGTGTAGACTACCTCAGGCAGCGTGGGTAAGCCAATATTCATCATCACATTTGCAGACTATTCCTTTTTTATATATTTTATAAACAAACATCAACTACATCACACCTGTCCAGATCCACTAGCACACACCTCCATATCCAGCACCCACATCACTTTGTTTCTCTCCGTAGCCTACACACTTCCAATTTTTACATAATTTTACCTGTTTGTTAATGACTGAGAATTGGTTGATTTCCAGTTAAGTATACCTTTTTTAAATATATTTTTTATTTTACTTTTCTCCCCAATTTCGTGGTATCCAATTGTTAGTAATTATTATCTTGTCTCATCGCTACAAAATCTGTCGTTCTGCACTGAACAAAGCAGTTAACCCACTGTTCCTAGGCGATCATTGTAAATAAGAATTTGTTCACTGACTTGACTAGTTAAATAAAAGTATGCCTAGCTGGGCCTCCACTTTTCACTGACAGTCGCAACTCAACCATCTATTTGTTATTTTCAGCATACACTGCCCAAATTCACCCTTCTGATTTGTAGGCAATGTGATTTAAAACAATCCACAGCTTATTGTTTTCCCTAAAAACTAATGATCCTCTGTGGCCAAATCATGCTTTCTGGTGTAGTCTATTTTGAATGATTTTTTTTAAATTTCTGTATAGACAGTAGGAGGCTATGACTATTAACCATAATTCTGTATATTTTTTTCCTAAGGCTAAATCAATGCAATCTAACAATGGAATGTTGTTCAGCTTTGGAGTCTGCTCTTGGCTCAACCTCATCACACCTGAGAGAGCTGGACCTGGGTGGCAATGATTTACAAGATTCGGGTGTGAAACTGCTCTCTACTGGACTACAGAAATTGGAGACTTTGATGTATGTGCAATTTTTTTTTTCAGAAAGAGAAGCGTGTTCAGTAGTAAAGAAAAGCTAGAGACCTTGACCTCTTATGGAATTATTGACTAAAGCAGAAAACACACCATGCTCTCACTGCCGATAGGTACTTATCACAGTGGGAGGCCGTTCCTTTTCTCTTGCTAGAACAAAAGCGGTAACTGCAGCATGCCGACCCGGTAGTGACGAACCTACCATTCTACTTGTAGAATCGCAATGTTCGTCAGTGGCCAACAACGTGACTTTGAGCCAATCAGAGAGCATGAACCCCCACGTGGGGGAGCCAACAAAAACAGAAAAGAAATGGGTAATTTTCTCGTGGAGGAGGTCGAAGAGTGAGGGAGTTTTTTATTTTTTTATATATTTATTTGTAATAATGACAATTACAACAATACTGAATGAACACTTTTGTATTTTAACTTAATATAATACATAAATAATATCAATTTAGTCTCAAATAAATAATGAAACATGTTCAATTTGGTTTAACTAATGCAAAAACAGTGTTGGAGAAGAAAGTAAAAGTGCAATATGTGACATGTAAAAAGCTGACGTTTAAGTTCCTTTCTCAGAACATGAGAACATGTTAAAAGGAACCACCAGCTTTCATATGAGTCTTCAATATTCCCAGTTAATTCGTTTTAGGTTGTAGTTACTATAGGAATTATGACACGTCGACTATTTCTCTTTATACCATTTGTATTTCATATACCTTTTGACTATTGGATGTTCTTATAGGCACTTTAGTTTTGCCAGCCTAATGTCGGGAGTCGATAGGTGTGAAGTCATAAACAGAGCTGTGCTTCAAGCATTGCTAAGAGCAGCTGGCAAACGCCGTAGAGTGCTGTTTGAATGAATACTTATGAGCCTACTGCTGCCTACCACCACTCAGACTGCTATATCAAATCATAGATATAATTATAATAAACACAGAGAAATATGAGCCTTTGGTCATTAATATGGTCAAATCCAGAAACTATCATTTAGAAAACAAAACATTTATTCTTTCAGTGAAATACGGAACCGTTCCGTATTTCATCGAACGAGTGGCAACCCTAAATCTAAATATTGTTGTTACATTGAATAACCTTCAATGTCATAATTATGTAAAATTCTGGCAAATTTAATTAGTCTTTGTTAGGAAGAAATGGTCTTCACACAGTTTGCAAAGAGCCAGGCGGCGCAAACTGCTGCATATACCCTGACTCTGCTTGCACTGAACGTAAGAGAAGTGACACAATTTTCCTATTTTGCCTGCTAACATTAATTTCTTAACTAAATATGCAGGTTTAAAAATATATACTTCTGTGTATTGATTTTAAGAAAGGCATTGATGTTTATGGTTAGGGACAGGGTGCTTTTTTTCCCCGCGAATGTGCTTTTGTTAAATCACCAGTTTGGCGAAATTGAAGTAGGCTGTGATTCGATGATACATTAACAGTCAACGCATTCATTATATGCAACGCAGGATTGCAACGATTATGTGAAGATAGTTTAAAAAACGTTTTTTTTTTAGGTTTAATGCTAGCTAGCAACTTACCTTGCATGCAGTCTCCTCGTGGATTGTAATGTAATTAGCCAAAATCAGCGACCAAAAATGCTGATTATAGATTTATTATAAAAATTTGAAATCGGCCCTAATTAATTGGTCGACCTCTAGCCCATGTCCCTACAAATTGAGGCGAAAAGGCCTTGTGGGCGTGTTTTGTGGTCATTTAGCTAGACATTTTTGCTAAACCTGTCAAGTCTGCCTTCCCTTCACATTTGTCACTGTCAATCGGGAATGATAATTATTCAAGTTTTACTGATGAAACGTCCATGCAGCATCTGCATACCAACTATTTGACTTCAATCAGTTGATGGGGGGTATGCATTTAGATTTTCTTGAGTTATACAGTGTTTTTGAATGATGTAGTGACCAGATTTTTGCACAGATGGTGTTTACAAACCATAGCATAGTTTATCTGTTTATTTTGCATAATGTTGAGTTTCGGCCACATGGGAGGAAAAATGTATTTTTTGTCTTACAATAACATACATTAATACTATTATACTCAGTTCTGTTATGATTATGCGAGCTTGCAAACATTGATTCAGCTTTGATCTAACCATTCACCAAAGTAGTAGAGCAGAGAATGTGTGTAAAGTAGAGCATAAACAGAAGCTCCTAATGTGATACGCACATCCCGACGTTTCGTGATCTTTAGCCTGGAGAGAGAAATATCTGAAAAGTCGGATAAACAGCCACTCTTTTAAGGACACTACTTTGAAACACCTGAAATGACAGGCTGGGTTTACACAGGCAACCCAATTCAGATCCTTTGACAATAATTGGGCAAAAGATCAGAATTGGGCTGCCTGTGTAAACCCAGCCTTAGTACTGGTTCCTACCTTATCAACCACGCCAACGAGGCCCAATCATAATACAGGAAGTTGCACACATGACATTCGGACGGGCTAGTCACAACAAAAAGGCTGATTTTTACACCATCAGACAGCGTTCTACAAAGTACGTTTTACGCTCGTGGATTTCTATTCCTCTGCTACTAAGATGTAACTGGCATTTGGTGCTCATTGCAGGTAGAAATGTTAAAGGTTTAACCTTGTAACTACACCTTAAACAATCTCACAAATATTGTGGTATTTAATATTTTCAAGATTTCTCTGAACTCTTCCTGCAGGATGTCATCCTGTGGCATCACAGAGGAAGGCTGTGCTTCTTTGGCTTCAGCTCTACGTTCAAACCCCTCATACCTGAGAACGCTAGTACTCTGTGACAATAACCTGCACAATTCAGGAGTGAAGCTGCTCTCTGCTGGACTGGGGAGTAAACATTGTGAACTGGAGACACTGAGGTAGTTATGAATTTAACTTTATAGATTATGAAATTGTCATACACAGCCCATTTCATTAGACAGCCCATTTCATTAATTAACCATGTACATATATGAAATGAGTAGTTAGTCTTTTAAAATAGTGATGTCTTCCTGTTGCAGGCTTTCTGGCTGTCTTGTCTCAATGGAAGGATGTGCTTCTCTGGCTTCAGCTCTGAGGTCAAACCCCTCACACCTGCGAGAGCTGGATCTGAGCTACAATCACCCAGGAGACAGAGGAGTGAGACTGCTCTCTGATGTACTGGGCGATCCACTCTTCATTCTAAAGTAAATCAAGTAACTTGAAAGTGCTCCTTAGTCCAAAACTAGGCTTAACCTGTGTCTGAATGACTATTCAGTGCCGGTTTCACTGAGTTACAAGTCTTGTTTCTGTCACTAAATCACTGTTCCTCTGCTTCCCTTAGTGTGGAACACAATGAAGAGTGCTACTTAAAACCAGGCCTGAAGAAGTGTATGTTTTTCATCGTTAACTTCTCTAGTCTCCTAAATGCATAAATTAATCTTGGCATGTGTACCGATTCCTAACCTCTATTTATTGCAGATGCCTGTGCGCTCACACTGGACCCTAACACAGCACACAAAACGCTCTCTCTGTCTAACAACGGAAGAACTGTGACATGGGAGGAAGATGATCGTCTATGTTTGCCTCACACAGAGAGATTTAATGACTGTCCTCAGGTGCTGTGTAGAGAGGGTCTGACTGGGTGCTGTTACTGGGAGGCAGAGTGTAGTGGGAAAGGGTTTCATGTAGGTGTGGCATATAAACACATGAGCAGGGTTGGAAAAGGGCGTAACTGTTTGCTTGGTTACAATGACAAATCCTGGAGCCTAAGACTCCTCAACCATGGTTTCCTCAAACTCTCTGCCTGGCACAACAATGAGCACACGGTCATACCTGCCCCCTCTTCCAGCACTGACAGAGTTGGGGTGTATCTGAACTCCTCACAAGGCATTCTGTCCTTCTACCTAGTCTACTCTGACACTCTGACCCACCTCCACACATTCCAGTCCACCTTCACTGAACCACTTTATCCAGCATTTACAGTCAATGACTATTCATCAGTGTCCCTGTGTTAGGTCTTAAATTGGCCTAGAGAAAAGGATTATGTTGAATGTTTACTAATAAACTGCTGTACTTCTGAGTCCATGATAGAGATGGAGTCTAGACCATATCCAGTTGACCAATACATGGAAATACTCAATTCATAATATCCATAATTGTTTGAACTCTTTCCCCCCAGTACATTGCAAAATTACAAACATTTCAAAGTTTTTGAAAGAACCTGGATTCCCAATCTGAGGTCCTACTGTATATGAACTGCATACTTATTCAATATAGTGGTTGAAAGTTTGACCTATTCTGTATGATATGTTGCATTCAGCTACAAGGGGAGCTTCTCCTTAGCTTTTTTTCTGTACATTGTTCTCAGGGTTCAGGGTGTTTTTATTTTTGAGTAATAATGGAAATACATTTTATCAAACTATTACATGTACAATATGTATGATTGTGGTGTTGTGTATTATAAAAAATGTTTTTATATGAAGGATTTCTTAAACTCCTAACCCCAACACGGTTTATACTTTCATCCCACCAATCTATCCACACTCAACCCTGAAGGGTGGACCATTTAGGAATACACACTCGCCCTCAGGGCAGGAGAGAGACGGAGAAGAGTGTCAGGCTGTGCTCATAAGATCTTTTCAGAGCTGATCTGACTGGTCAAAAGACAAATTTAGTGAGTTTTTTAAAATCAGAATTAGGCTGCCTGGCTGAACACTGCCTAAGATGTACACTAAACATCACACACAGAGATAGAGAAGCTGACATTTGAAGTCAGCCATGCTTGACTTAAACCGCACCATCTGTCTCCCTCCAACTTTTAATGAGACACCCAGAAGAGAGGGGTGATTAGAGAATAGTCGACTACAGCGCTTCCCCAAGGTAATGGTCTACTGGGTATTGTTGCCACATTGTGCATAGAGGAAGGAAGCAGACCTATCCCCGTAACACCCTTTGAGGGTAGGACGATACACAGATAAGAGAAAACAAAGAAAACCCTGGCCTTTTGTATCGGTTTTATTTCTTGGTTGGTTTGGCAATCGTGCTCTAGCAGAGAACCTAGCTTTACCTAGGGGTGCACACACTGCATCCTGAATTTGAAGGTACAATTTTTGCTGACAGCCTTCAGGATGTTGAGGTAAAAACACATCTTCTGGCACCCTCTGCTGACCACTATACACTATGACATCTGGCTGGTGCCAACAACTCAAGACAGGACTCATTTAAAGTAATGTTTACTTTTTTGCTGATAAATCAGATGTTCAGAGTAAAAGCAGCCATGTTGTGATATTGTCAGTGGTATTCAGGATCCTTGACATCCCTACCCTAACAATAATCCTTACCTAAACCATCTGAAATTTCCACTTTCCACAATGAGGTTGGGATGTCCCAAGGATAGCATGTGGGTACTACAGCAGTCCATGCTAATGATGCATGTTTTATAAGAGTATCATGGTCTCATTAAAACAAGGAAAAGATAATTATAATAATTACATTATCATTGTATATGAACATATCCAAGTATCACACCGATGCAGAAACAAAGACAGGCACTCACCACCAGATCAATTTGATAGGCCCAGTACTGAGAGGTTTGAAGTGATAACTCCCAATTACCAGATAGTCATTGGAGTGCTATTAGACCACAGCTTCTGCAGCTAGCTAGGCTATACCAGATCACATGGATTAGATTAACCTCCAGGTCAAATTACCTGGCTATAGGCTTTGATATTATACAGAGCTAGTAGTTTCCCATTCATTTGTGCTAAAAACTGAAATGACAGCCTTTTAATACGGAACAAAAATATAAACACAATTTGTAACGTGCTGAAATAAAATATTCCAGAAACATTCCATAAGCACAAAAAGCTCATGTCTCTCAAATTTCATGCACATATTTGTTTACAACCCTGTTAGTGAGCATTTCTCCTTTGCCATGGTAATTCTTTCACCATATCAATAAGCTGATTAAAACAGCATGTTCATTACAAAGGTGTACCTTGTGCTGGGGACAATAAAAGGCCACTCTTAAATGTGTAGTTTTGTCACACGACACAATTCCAGATTTATCAAGTTTCGAGGGAGCTTGCAATTGGCATGCTGACTGCCAGAATATCAAACAGAGTTGTTGCCAGAGAATTTAAAGTTAACTTCTCTACCATAAGCCCCCTTCAACATCATTTTAGAGAATTTGGTAGTACATCTAACTGGCCTCACAACCACAGACAACATATAACCCCGCCAACCCAGGACCTCCACATCTGGCTTCTTCACCTGCAGGACCGTCTGAGGGGGTGCTCAGGAGTATTTCTGTCTGTAAGAAAGCCCTTTTGTGGGGGGGAAAAAAATCATCTTGATTGGCTGGGCCTGGCTTCCCAGTGGGTGGACCTACAGTTGAAGTAGGAAGTTTATATACAGCTTAGCCAAATACATTTAAACTTAGTTTTTCGCAATTCCTGACATTTAATCCTAGTAAAAATTCCCTGTCTTAGGATCACCATTTTATTTTAAGAATGCTTTTTTACGGCGGTTTTGGAGCAGTGGCTTTTTCTTTGCTGAGCAGCCTTTCAGGTTATGTCGATATAGGACTAATTTTAATGTGGATATAGATACTTTTGTACCTGTTTCCTCCAACAGCTCCACAAGGTCCTTTGCTGTTGTTCTGGGATTGATTTGCAATTTTCACATCAAAGTTAATCTCTAGGAGACAGAACGCATCTCCTTCCTGAGCGGTATGACAGCTGCGTGGTCCCATGGTGTTTATACTTGCGTACTATTGTTTGTACAGATGAACGTGGTTTGGAAATTGCTCCCAATGATGAACCAGACTTGTGGAGGTCTACAATTTTATTTGCTGAGGTCTTGGCTGATTTCTTTTGATTTTCCCATGATGTCAAGCAAAGAGGCACTGAGTTTGAATGTAGGCCTTGAAATACATCCACAGGTACACCTCCAATTGACTCAAATTATGTCAATTAGTCTATCAGAAGCTTCTAAAGCAATGACATTTTCTGGGAATTTTCAAGCTGTTTAAAGGCAGTCAACTTATTGTATGTACACTTCTGACCCACTGAATTATAAGCGAAATAGTCTGTCTGTAAACAATTGTTGGAAAAATGACTTGTGTCATGCACAAAGTAGATGTCCTAACCGACTTGCCAAAACTATACTTTGTTAATTAACAAGACATTTGTGGGGTGGTTGAAAAACTAGTTTTAATGACTCCAACCTAAGTGTATGTAAACTTCCAACTTCAACTGTATGCCCTGCCAGGCCCACCTATCGCTGCGCCCCTACCCTGTCATCTGAAGTCCATAGATAAGGCCCTAATTTATTTATTTCAATTGACTGATTTCCTTCTATGAACTGTAACTCAGTCCAATCTGTGAAATGGTTGCATATTGCATTTATATTTTTGTTCAGTGTACAATGCCACTTAAAATTGGAGGGCACGTCTAGGCTGTGTCCATATTGTGAGGGAAGTCCTTTACATTGATGTCAAATGGATTGACATTGCATAGGACCTTCAGTGTGTGAAAAGAGAGCCTTTTTACAACGTCACTTAAAAGGACTATGTATGGCCTAGTACTAAAGAGGAAGGTAGCCATACTGTCTTTAGTGTGAGGGGAAGTCTAAATAATTCATGTCACTGAGGTTTAATTTATGTGGATAGGACCTTCATCGTTGACAGGGGTCCCCTGAGTGAAGGAATAGATTGACACTAGCCACACTAAATTGGTTTTACAGAAATGTAATGCCTAGTGTCCTAACATGATTAAAACGTACAATTGTTTATATACATTTTTACGAAATAGACAGTTGACTTTGGATGTGGTAACCGTTTATCCGCAAACATGCTTAAATTCCTCGCACCAGTTCTTACACTGCCGACGCCCAAACCCGATTCGATCCACTTAAATCAATGACGAAAACCCCAAACCAGGAACTACTGCTGCTGCTCGTAATCACATAATTCTATATGAGCCTGGAGATTCTCACCATTTCATCTGTCCACAAGAGATTAGTCTAGAAGTTGGCCTACACTTTGTAAGCCGGGCCCCTTCACAGGATTTCTTTTATTGTTATCTTCTTGACTTGCATGGAAAAAAGACCAGAAATATGCAGTGGAGCTTGATCACTAGTGATTTTTGCTGACATGTCTCAAAAATCATTATCCTAATAGTTGACGAGAAAACATTGAATGGCATATGCAAGGCAAGCAAATTGCTCTGTAATTAGCATAATAAATCAAATAAACAAAATGACCATTAAAATCCATTAGTTTAAACTAGACTTTTGTTTGCATGGGCTGGGTCTCAATCCACCGCATCGGCAGTGGGAGGTGGCGCAGAGCTACAGCATTGTGTCAGACCAGGAGACATCTTGGAATTCGGTCTTCTCACAAAATAATCTGTAGATTCAGCACGGTTTGGGCTAGACACTACTAGTAATAGCTCACCCTTTTGTAAGGAACAAAGTTCAGGGTGAGTTTGTTTCTCACTCAAGCGCTGTCGCTCTCACCTCACCACCTGTGTAAATTGGAATAGAAGGACAAAACAAACAAAATGATGATGTCATTGAACCAAAGGTGTTTGCTCTTAGCATTTCTCTATGGAAAGACTGCAAAAAGACAAGGAGTTCCTGGAAAAGAAAAAGGGTTCAAATAAAATATTCAGTCATTCATATATTGTTTGTGCGCTCTGCCATGGAGTCTTTTGGTATTCTACAATTTAATTTGGTCTCTTGATTTATTCCTTGAGCGAAAAGTAGACAAAATAGTGTTCCAAATGTGATATTTTAGGTAAGGTGAGGAATAGACTGGCAATTGAATGATGCTCAACTGAGTTTAATTGAAAAGTATGTATAAATACAAAAGAGAACAAACTGCTATGGCTTCCCAAAGAAAAAAGGTATAATAATATACATTTAAAAAAAACTATTTATCTACCTCTAGAAAAACACTAGACCTACACTTTTAGGTATAAGTGATGTGTTAAAACATACGTCCCATGTAGTAATTAAGTAATTATTCAGCAAAATGGTTACATTCACATTTCAAAATGCAATTCCAGACAATTCATTGTTTTTTTTGTAAGGGATGAAGATTAAAAAGACATTCAAAATTTGCTCAACTTTTTTTTGTCGTCAAATACCTTTTTCATGTGTCTACTTCCACCAATGCCCATAATAACCCTGTGAAACTCCAGGGTGTCATTACCTTAACCATAGTTATCAGAATAGTCGCCGCCTTGCTGCTGGGTGATGAGCTGGGACCCCCAGTTCTGCTTGTTGGTCTGCCGGCGCTTTGAGTCAGGCTGGTTGAAGACTTCTGCCTTCCTCTTCCCGCCCACATTGCCCCCACGGTTCCCCCTGGCTCCTCGGGTACTGTGGGCCCTCTGTGGCTGAAAAAGTCCCCCACGGCCCCCTCTACCACCCCTGGGCCCTCTGATGGGTGGCCCCCTCTGCACATAGCCCCCTCGGCCCTGTGTGGGTGGTGTTCCACGGGCCCTAGGAGGGGGCGGAACTCCCCTGCTGCCACGGCCCTTCTCGCTGTACACATCCTCGTAACCGTAGTAGGGGTCCTCGTAACCGTAGTAGGGATCCTCGTAACCGTAGTAGGGGTCCTCGTAACCGTAGTAGGGGTCCTCGTAACCGTAGTAGGGGTCCTCGTAACCCCTGCAGGGGTCATGATAGTCATAGCCGTAGTGGTCATCGTAGCTGGTGTAGTCTGGAGGGTAGGAGGCGTAGCCTCCGCGTTGACCACGGCCCCTGCCCCTATCTGGTGGAGGCATGCGTGGCGGTGGCTGGTTGTAATCGTTATTCCTGCTGAAAAACAGGAAAAACATAACTTTCAATGTAATCCCATGATGGGAGATCTACTAAATCAGATATAAGTCAATACCAGTCTCTGTGGCCTCACCCTGGGTTTCTGGTGGTCTGGCGCTGAGTCTTCCGCGCCTTCTTCTTCTTTGCTATTCTTATTTCAATCGCCTCTCCCCCCAGCTCCTTTCCATTCATGTCTACCATTGCCTGAGAAAAACAGAATTTTTTTTTAAATCAGATATCCGAAGAATGATAAAAAAATATTTTTTTTTTTACCTTGGGTAACCCACCTTCACAGCAGCGTCCCTGTCCTCAAAGTGGACAAAGGCGTAGTCTTTGAGCTTATACACCCGCTCCAGTTTGCCAAAGGCAGAAAACGTCTTCACTAGTAGCTCCTCTGTGACGGAGGTGGCAAGCTTCCTGACAAACAAGACCTTCGCCTGCTGACTCACACGGACAAAGTTGGACTCCGTTTAGAGAAGTATAAATAAAAGTCAGACGTGGAAGACATAGGGGGGGGTTGTTCATGTGTTGATGTAAAACAAGATGGGGCGGAAGCGAGAAATGGACAGAGAAAGTGAGAGATGACTCACATTGGCCATGACATCCGTGTCACGCTCAGTGACCGGGTTGGCCCACTCCACAGTGACTGGGTTCCCCCACACCATCACCTTGCCACTCATGAGGCAGCGGCGTGCCTGGGCTGCAGACTTGTGGTCCTCATACTCCAGGAAACAGAAGCCACGGTTCGTCTCCTTGTCATCCGGCTGGTGGTAGAGGATCACTTCCTGAAGCCCCTCTGGAGGAACAAGAACGAGAGTGACATAACTGATATCTGACCAATGATTACCCACAGAACATAAAGCCAGCCAAGTTAACCAAATTGGGGTGTCTGCACTTTCACTGACCTGTGACTTTGCTGAAGTCATCCAATATGCTCTCTCTGGTCTTGTTCTTTGGGATTGAGCCGACAAATAGGCGGTTGTTCGCTACAGATACGCACACTCCAAGGTGTTTCCTAGACCGGATTTCATAGTTGTCGCACTGAAAACAAGAATAGAGGAAAGATGGCTTTGTAGGGTTGATAAGGTAGCAGGAGGCTGGCCGATGACCCCTCCAAAATTAAATATGCATCACATCTTGGGCCGGTTTCGATACACAGATTAAACTTGGCCCTAGACTAAAAAGCACATTCAATGAAGATACCCTATTGAAAGTGGTTTTCAAAACCAGGACAAGGCTTAATCTGGGTCTGGGAAATCAGCCCTTTGGTTCTTAGAAGGTAAACTAAGACTATGTCTGACTGCAAGGACTTACAAGTTTCACCGCCTCAGCTGCTGCATCCTTGCTGCAGAAGTTGATGAAGGCGTAGCCCCGGTTCTGACCCGACAGGGGGTCCATCATTAACCTCAGATCCCAGATTGGGCCCGCCTTCTCAAACAGAGGCACCAGCTCATCTTCATACAGGTCTCTGGGGATCTTTCCTACAAACACCTAAAGGCAAAAAACCGCCTGAATGAGGGTTCCAGTGTGATCGTGGAAGAATGCTGTGGTATTGCTATAAACTTCTCAATTGACATTCATCTCTCTACTCTATATCAGTTAACAGCTTTGCCGCGATGACCATAAACCTTTCAAATAGTGTTACTTGAAAACCGAGCATCTCCAGCAGCTTTACCTCAGTTCCAATCCCAGGCTGTGCTCCTTTAAACACTTCCTCTGGTGGGGGCCCTCCGTATTTCCTCTGTCCGGTGGTGACGTCCAGGGTGTATCCTGTCCGCGCCAGCAGAGCCTGCAGAACACGTCGACAACAGCATAACCACAACAGAACTACACAACCTGAGCAGGTTCACACACACAGCAGGTTCTATTGACCCACTGAATGAATGTTCAAACAGCTGCATTTTACCTTGATCTTGGACTCAGCAGGACCCTTAGAGGATTCCTGAACTTTACTTCCTTGCTTTTCCCTCTGTCTGTATGTCTTCATAGCTGCACAAAGAAAAGCACTTTTGTTCTGGAAAGCAAACCACAGCAGAGTTGATGCATGTATTGGTGTTATGATCAAAGGAAAAATTATTTAAAAAATTATAAACCCCTAGACTCATTTGAATGCAATTATCTAAACTGACTTCTCTTTCATTCCGGTCACACTAACTCACCTGGACATGGGTCAGGTCACTTTCTTTGAACTGCGACAGTACAGACAACGCTCCCACTTCATTGAACGCCCGCAGAGCATCGATGGCCCTCTCATCTAGGTCAGCGTATGCCAGCAACCCTGTTGGTACAAGACAGATTTGTACTATTACAATCTGGCCTTTATCCACTTCATGCATTCTTGAGCAACACCATGTTTCTTTGGAAAATAGATTACTCAGCCATTGTATGACGGATGCCCCACCAGTAGAGAATATTTTGTTGAGACTGTCAGCCACTTTCTGCGGCAGTCCGGCATCAATTAGTGTCTGGTAGTTCTCTGTGTGCTCGCCTTCGGTGGTGACTTCTATAGGCTCCTTTTCCTCCATCACCAGAGCAGAACTACTGTTCACCTCGGCAGCAGCCATTCCCCTGAGAAAAAGGGGGAAAATAGATCAGATAAAAACACAATTTCAGTTTGACATTCTAATCTAAAACCCAAATATATTGTTTCAGCTGCTTTTTACAGATGGACACTAGCAACTTGTAGGGAACAAAAACGTTCCCTTTTCTAACATGTATATTTGCAAATGATGCCCTGCTACAATAGTTACTCCCATTGAGCAAAAACCTCTAAAGTACTGTAAAAGGTTAGCATGATGCTAAAGACCCTACCGTTACGCTTGTTTACGCTGCTGCTCAGTGTAAAGAAGCGTAAAGGTAAGAGTTGGTATCTTCTATAACGATCTATAACGTTTCTTTCCGATGGTAACGTTGGGTAAATATGTAACTGCATCAGAAAAGCTAACCCGTTAATTTCAATGCAGACAACCATGAGGTCAAATATAAAATACATGTAGACAAGTGAATCCTACGTTTATATTGGTGGCAAGCTAGCTAGCGAACTAGTCAAGCCAACATTAAATCTGTGGTCAAGCAAACTAAAACGTTGTGAATTGAAGCTAGCTTGGATGGCGGTGTGCATTTCTTAGTTAAGTCTCCGGCTAAGCACCGTCCCGCCCCCTAACGTTAGCTACCGAGTTAAAGCTGACTGGATTGTCACAATTTGTAACTTTTACATCCAGCTAAATAATCGCTTTAACGATAGAAATACAACATTTAAAATATATAAAACCTAGTATCAAGGTTCATACGCGTAGTTAAGCAAATAGCTAGCTACCAGTGCTAACGTTAGCCAGCTAGTAACAGCCAAGGCCTTGTTAGCTTGCTGGACACCTTTACAGAAATCAAATAAACCACCGGCCAAAGAAGGTGAACAATTAACAGTTAGCAAACACTTACCTATCTTTTCCAGGAAAATAAGAATATCGTAAAATATATTTTGCAGCAATTAACCAAAATATTTATCCAATATGGAAAATATTAATATCTTTCAGCAGAGCGGAAGTAGCGAAACGAGAGGAACTAAAGTATCATTTGCATTACTCCATTGATTTACTCTGCCGAAAATCTGTCCACGAAAATAAGACTTCTTCTTCTTCTGTGACTTCTAAAATGGCAGTTGGCAACCAAAAGCTGCATTACCGCCACAAACTGGACTGGAGTGTAAATCCATTACACTTTGTGAAATAAAATATGAAAGGGGAAAGAAAATCAGGGCGATCCGGGAACTCGGGCGCATATTCGCGACCACAGTTGCAGCATATAACCTCAACTGGTATATGATATAATTTCTGTCTGCATACACTTGATACATGCCCACATCTTTTGCATTTATAACACTGGAGGGGATTATGCACAAAAGCTATTATAGGGTATATCATAAAGCCTAGTTTAACATGAGAAGGGAGAGACTTGTAAAAAAAGTACACCAATCACTTCACCTACTTCCTCAGGTATAACATTTGCATCCACTTGAATGTGCAACCCTGGCTCCCTGACTCATCTAGTGCTGCTCATTGGACCCTATGGTCACTCGGCTTACACCTGCCTCTCCCTAATGTCAAATCAAATCAAATTTTATTTGTCACATACACATGGTTAGCAGATGTTAATGCGAGTGTAGCGAAATGCTTGTGCTTCTAGTTCCGACAATGCAGTAATAACGAGCAAGTAATCTAACTAACAATTCCAAAAAAAACTACTGTCATACACAGTGTAAGGGGATAAAGAATATGTACATAAGGATATATGAATGAGTGATGGTACAGAGCAGCATAGGCAAGATACAGTAGATGATATCGAGTACAGTATATACATATGAGATAAGTATGTAAACCAAGTGGCATAGTTAAAGTGGCTAGTGATACATGTATTACATAAGGATGCAGTCGATGATATAGAGTACAGTATCAACGTATGCATATGAGATGAACAATGTAGGGTAAGTAACATTATATAAGGTAGCATTGTTTAAAGTGGCTTGTGATATATTTACATCATTTCCCATCGATTCCCATGATTAAAGTGGCTGGAGTAGAGTCAGTGTCATTGACAGTGTGTTGGCAGTAGCCACTCAATGTTAGTGGTGGCTGTTTAACAGTCTGATGGCCTTGAGATAGAAGCTGTTTTTCAGTCTCTCGGTCCCAGCTTTGATGCACCTGTACTGACCTCGCCTTCTGGATGGCAGCGGGGTGAACAGGCAGTGGCTCGGGTGGTTGATGTCCTTGATGATCTTTATGGCCTTCCTGTAGCATCGGGTGGTGTAGGTGTCCTGGAGGGCAGGTAGTTTGCCCCGGTGATGCGTTGTGCAGACCTCACTACCCTCTGGAGAGCCTTACGGTTGAGGGCGGTGCAGTTGCCATACCAGGCGGTGATACAGCCCGCCAGGATGCTCTCGATTGTGCATCTGTAGAAGTTTGTGAGTGCTTTTGGTGACAAGCCGAATTTCTTCAGCCTCCTGAGGTTGAAGAGGCGCTGCTGCGCCTTCCTCACGATGCTGTCTGTGTGAGTGGACCAATTCAGTTTGTCTGTGGTGTGTATGCCGAGGAACTTAAAACTTGCTACCCTCTCCACTACTGTTCCATCGATGTGGATGGGGGTGTTCCCTCTGCTGTTTCCTGAAGTCCACAATCATCTCCTTAGTTTTGTTGACGTTGAGTGTGAGGTTATTTTCCTGACACCACACTCCGAGGGCCCTCACCTCCTCCCTGTAGGCCGTCTCGTCGTTGTTGGTAATCAAGCCTACCACTGTTGTGTCGTCCGCAAACTTGATGATTGAGTTGGAGGCGTGCATGGCCACGCAGTCGTGGGTGAACAGGGAGTACAGGAGAGGGCTCAGAACGCACCCTTGTGGGGCCCCAGTGTTGAGGATCAGCGGGGAGGAGATGTTGTTGCCTACCCTCACCACCTGGGGGCGGCCCGTCAGGAAGTCCAGTACCCAGTTGCACAGGGCGGGGTCGAGACCCAGGGTCTCGAGCTTGATGACGAGCTTGGAGGGTACTATGGTGTTGAATGCCGAGCTGTAGTCGATGAACAGCATTCTCACATAGGTATTCCTCTTGTCCAGATGGGTTAGGGCAGTGTGCAGTGTGGTTGAGATTGCATCGTCTGTGGACCTATTTGGGCGGTAAGCAAATTGGAGTGGGTCAAGGGTGTCAGGTAGGGTGGAGGTGATATGGTCCTTGACTAGTCTCTCAAAGCACTTCATGATGACGGATGTGAGTGCTACGGGCGGTAGTCGTTTAGCTCAGTTACCTTAGCTTTCTTGGGAACAGGAACAATGGTGGCCCTCTTGAAGCATGTGGGAACAGCAGACTGGTATAGGGATTGATTGAATATGTCCGTAAACACACCGGCCAGCTGGTCTGCGCATGCTCTGAGGGCGCGGCTGGGGATGCCGTCTGGGCCTGCAGCCTTGCGAGGGTTAACACGTTTAAATGTCTTACTCACTTCGGCTGCAGTGAAGGAGAGACCGCATGTTTCCGTTGCAGGCCGTGTCAGTGGCACTGTATTGTCCTCAAAGCGGGCAAAAAGTTATTTAGTCTGCCTGGGAGCAAGACATCCTGGTCCGTGACTGGGCTGGGTTTCTTCCTGTAGTCCGTGATTGACTGTAGACCCTGCCACATACCTCTTGTGTCTGAGCCGTTGAATTGAGATTCTACTTTGTCTCTGTACTGGCGCTTAGCTTGTTTGATAGCCTTGCGGAGGAATAGCTGCACTGTTTGTATTCAGCCATGTTACCAGACACCTTGCCCTGATTAAAAGCAGTGGTTCGCGCCTTCAGTTTCACACGAATGCTGCCATCAATCCACGGTTTCTGGTTAGGGAATGTTTTAATCGTTGCTATGGGAACGACATCTTCAACGCACGTTCTAATGAACTCGCACACCGAATCAGAGTATTCCTCAATGTTGTTGTCTGACGCAATACGAAACATCTCCCAGTCCACGTGATGGAAGCAGTCTTGGAGTGTGGAGTCAGCTTGGTCGGACCAGCGTTGGACAGACCTCAGCGTGGGAGCTTCTTGTTTTAGTTTCTGTCTGTAGGCAGGGATCAACAAAATGGAGTCGTGGTCAGCTTTTCCGAAAGGGGGCGGGGCAGGGCCTTATATGCGTCGCGGAAGTTAGAGTAACAATGATCCAGGGTCTTTCCACCCCTGGTTGCGCAATCGATATGCTGATAAAATTTAGGGAGTCTTGTTTTCAGATTAGCCTTGTTAAAATCCCCAGCTACAATGAATGCAGCCTCCGGATAAATCGTTTCCAGTTTGCAGAGAGTTAAATAAAGTTCGTTCAGAGCCATCGATGTGTCTGCTTGGGGGGGATATATACGGCTGTGATTATAATCGAAGAGAATTCTCTTGGTAGATAATGCGGTCTACATTTGATTGTGAGGAATTCTAAATCAGGTGAACAGAAGGATTTGAGTTCCTGTATGTTTCTTTCATCACACCATGTCACGTTGGCCATAAGACATACGCCCCCGCCCCTCTTCTTACCAGAAAGATGTTTGTTTCTGTCGGCGCGATGCGTGGAGAAACCCGCTGGCTGCACCGCTTCGGATTGCGTCTCTCCAGTTAGCCATGTTTCCGTGAAGCAGAGAACGTTACAGGCTCTGATGTCCCTCTGGAATGCTACCCTTGCTCGGATTTCATCAACCTTGTTGTCAAGAGACTGGACATTGGCAAGAAGAATGCTAGGGAGTGGTGCACGATGTGCCCGTCTCCGGAGTCTGACCAGAAGACCGCTTCGTTTCCCTCTTTTTCTGAGTCGTTTTTTTTTTTGGTCGCTGCATGTGATCCACTCGGTTACACTGGTTGTAAGGCAGAACACAGGATCCGCGTCGCGAAAAACATATTCTTGGTCGTACTGATGGTGAGTTGACGCTGATCTTATATTCAGTAGTTCTTGTCGGCTGTATGTAAAGAAACCTAAGATGACCTGGGGTACTAGTGTAAGAAATAACACGTAAAAAAACAAAAAACTGCATAGTTTCCTAGGAACGCGAAGCGAGGCGGCCATCTCTGCCGGCGCCGGAAGTAATGTCAATATCCCTTGTCAATTGCTGTTTTCTACCTTATCCCCATACTGTATTTATTTATCTTGCCCTTTGCACCCCAGTATCTCTACTTGCACATTCATCTTCTGTATATCCTACCATTCCAGTGTTTAACTGCTATATTGTAATTACTTTGCCACCATGGCCTATTTATTGCCTTACCTCTCTTATCCTACCTCATGCTGTATATAGATTTTTTTACTGTATTATTGACTGTATGTTTTTTTATTCCATGTGTAACTCTGTGTTGTTGTATGTGTCGAACTGCATTGCTTTAGCTTGGCCAGGTCGGAGTTGCAAATGAGAACTTGTTCTCAACTAGCCTACCTGGTTAAATAAAGGTGAAATAAAATACAATTTTGGTTAGTGATTATTGTCTTATTTCACTGTAGAGCCCCCAGCCCTGCCCAACATGCCTTAGATAGCCCTTTTGTTCCACCCCCCACACATGTGGTGACCTCACCTGGCTTAACAGGTGACTCTATAGACATTATGTAACCATAATAACCATAACCATTTCCCTCATTAAAATGAAAATCAATTTATAACATTTTCTGGATTTTTTTGTTGATATTCTGTCTCTCACTGTTCAAATAAACCTACCACTAAAATTATAGACAAATAATTTCTTTGTCAGTGGGCAAACGTACAAAATCAGCAGGGGGTCAAATACTTTTTCCCCTCACTGTATGTAAAATCATGTGAAATGAAAATGGACAACCTAAAGGGTGTGAAGTCAGTAGGTCACATGACCAAGGAGCTATAGAAATGTTTTCTTTAAAAAAAAAGTAAAATATTGTGAGATGAAAATGGATAAACTAACGGGTGTGCAATATAGAAGGGTAGTCAGTGGACATTCTGGCCGCAAGGAAAACTACAGGCGAATATCCGTCGAATATCAATCCTGAAACTAGCTTTACCTCGGTCTTTGCTTTATCTTGGCCTGGTCACAGTTGTGAATGAGAACTTGTTCTCAACTGGCCTACCTGGTTAAATAAAGGTAAAATAAAAATAAAATAAAAATTAAGCAGCCTAAACACAGTGTTATTGTTACAGCCAGTTCCGGTTACCAGGCTCCTCGGACTTGGAGAGGAGCTAGAGGTGCATCTTGCTGTAACATCACTCAAGAGCAACTGAGGTTTCTGATGTCGTGTGCTTTCAGTGTGTCTCAGATGTCTCAGATATTCAACATGTGTTCCAATCAACACTCAAACGTCGTCTAAGGTCAGTTGTTCTTGGGCGAAATGCTATAAACTACAGATTTTAGATGCATGGTTTCCAGTTTCTTACCAATCAAACAATTTAGAATGACTACAATCAAGACATGACTTTAAAATTACCATGATGATATACATTACCTCATCCCTGTCCATTGTTACAATTTTTTCCCCCAGACACTTCAATCTGTCACATGCACCATTATATTCTGACATGTCAGACTTGGCTCTGGATGAAAAGATTAAGGACTTGGAGGCTGGGAACGCCAAACTTGGACCGGAAGCTGTTCGAGCACAATTAAGGGCATTGGGAATCCGGGTGCAGAGACGCAGAGTGAGGGACAGCATGATTCGTGTTAACCCGAGGGTGGCTGCCCTCAGAGCCATGTCGCAGAGGCTACATAGAAGGTCATACAGTGTTGTTGGACCAAACTCGTTATGGCCCCTTGATGGAAACCACAAACTGATAAGGTAGATGTATCTTTGTGATAGACACAATTATCAATATCACTGGTGAGAAGTTGTACATGTAAAATTGTTCATCAACAACTAACAGTTCAGTTTAGCAAGCAATGGCCCAATATGTCAGTCAGGTGGATAATAATTGTTTTATTGTGTTTCTGCTACTTCTGTGATCGATAGAATATCTGCATCACGAAATTAACAAACATGCTTACATTGAGGACATACTGAGGCAAAAACGGTTGGAACAAAGTATTTGTGCCTAAGTGTGAACAACAGGAGAGTCTGTCCTCTTGACTCATCAACATTGTTCCACATTTTGGATGTTAATTTAATATCTGGTCTGCTGCTTTGTTATATACTGCAGGAACCTGATGCAGCATCTAAGTGGTAAAGGAGGATGGTGATGTTTGTATATTTCATGTGTTCAGCTTTTGTATCAACCAGTGCTGTTTTCTGATTTAGGTGGAGGATAGTCATACATGGTGGCATTGATGGGTACAGCCGTCTTGTTGTTCCTCCGTGCTTCCAGCAACAATGTCAGCAGTACTGTAATGGATTGCTTTGTGAATGCTGTCTCCAGATATGGTGTTCCCTCCAGTTAGGACGGACCATGGAGGAGAAAACAACACTGTCTGCTTGTTGAATGTAATGCATATTGAAAATATTATTTAAAAAATATAGCTACATGCATCCTTAAAACCTCTTCTTGACCTACACATTGATTACATTATATAGTCTTCTTGACCTACACATTGATTACATTCTATAGTGAGTGATGCATGAGGCTACATTTTTTTTCTGTAAATAATTTTCAGAACGCAATCACATTATGTTGGACAGCTTTATTGCTTTCTCCATGTTTTTGAAATGTATAAGCCTTTAAATGACCTTTTACAGACTACTTCTACAAACGAGGCTACACTTGTGGCACCCCATCTTCTGCACCACTTCTTGTGGCCCCCCTCCACCTTTACCACTTCCTGTGGCCTCCCCTCCACCATTCCCTGAGGCTTATCATCCACCTTCACCACACTCTTCTGTTGATGTTGGTGATGACAATGAGTAAGTCATCCCTGTAAATAATGAAATGTCTTGTTTTTACAGATGAATTGTGGGAAGTATCTGAGCTTTGTTATTCTGAATGTCTCTTTTAGTGTTGACCTCTAAACACTGCTGAAGTTAATGAGATGCCAACCAAATGAACGTCATGAGGGACAACATTTATGATTGTGCAATGAGAGGCTTTAAGAGAGCCCGCTTTAATCCGGAGGCAAAAATAGACATTGTTTTCAGGGATGCTGATGGAAAAGGGGCAGCTGATGAGGGTGGTCCCTCGAGAATTTCTCCAGCTGCTAATGAGTGCCATCCATTCCTCTGCAATATTTGAGGGGCCTGATTGACAAAAGTGCCTTTCTTGCAACTCTCAAGGTGAGTTACACTTTTACACCAACAAAGACACATTTGTTTATGGCAATATATATGACTTGAGTAAGACATTTAATTTTTGTATGTAATGTGTCCTTTGTTTACTGTTTGTCTTCGGTGTGACAGCACTCTATGATGACGTATACAAGCAGGTGGGCCGCATGATTGCTGTCTGTCTGGTACATGAGGGTGTAGAGCCACATTTTTTCAGAGAGGCTGTAAAGGCAAGTGTCTGGACTAAAACCTCTTGTGCCAGAACTGACAGAAATGGTTGAATATGACTTCAGAGAGAAGTTGGAGAAGGTAAGTACTTTATATTGTGATGGATGTTATGTTACTGTTCATTTGCACTAAGTCTGAAAAAAAACAGAACTTTTCCAAATGGATTTGGTTTATTTTTGTTGGCAGTCAATCTTTAAGGGTAGTGATAATCAGTTTATTGTTTTGCTAATTTGTCCCAAAACAGTTCAATAAACAATCTAATATCCAGTTAGCACAAACTGTTGCGATGCACAGGAAGTGGTAATGTTGGGTCCAATGAGATACATTTGTACATTGGTGAGGGATGCCCTGGTGGAATCAGCCACAAAGTTCTACTTAGAAAGCAGGAAACGGGATGCTCTTGAGTAGTGAGTTTCCATATATCTAAGGAATCTCAAGTTTAGTTAAATTCTTCAGGGCAAATTCATATACTTTTTTTACTTTATAGATTCACAGAGGGTCTGGAGTGTATAGGTCTCCTGCCTTACATGAATAGACACTCAAGCCTCTTCAGAGATTTTCATCTACGCTGACAAACCTCTTTTGGCCAAAGGCATAGCTTCTCTCTTCAAAGCAGAGCGCTCCCCACCTGGTACCAATCAATGAGCAATAGAGAGAGAAGAGTCATATGTTTCTGGAGGGACTGAGATCATTGAAGTAACATGGCCCACATCAGTAAAACATCACCTAATCACTCTCACAACTGTGGGACAGCATTTTGTAGCCTTATTCTTCCATGGCCTCCCTAAGAATGTAATAAATTAAATCCTAAACTGCTTTCACTTCAGAGTATTGTGTTCTCCAACAAGTGTTACTTATGGACATTAATGTCCCCACCTTTCCTTTTTTCAGGGGGGAACACACCCTTTAACCATGGAGATGTTCATTTTCACGTCAGGGGCTTCAGCATTCCTAGGCTGGGATTGCCAGTGGAGCCACAGCTACAGTTCTCTGCAACCACACGGCAAGTGGTACCGGAGCACCAAGTCTAGGTCCAAGAGGTTTCTAAACAGATTCTACCCCCAAGCCATAAGACTACTGAACATCTAATCAAATGGCTACCCAGACTATTTGCTGCTACTCTATGCATAGTCACTTTAATATCTCTACCTATATATTAACTCGACTAACCAGTACCCCCACACATTCTCTGTACTGGTACTCCCCCTGTATATAGCCTCGCTATTGTTATTTTACTGATGCTCTTTAATTATTTACTTTTTATGTACCTGCATTGTTGGTTAAGGGCTTGTAAGTAAGCATTTCACTGTAAGGTCTACTACACCTGTTGTATTTGGTGCATGTGACAAAGACAATTTGATTTGATTTAAAGAATTCATTTAAGGGGAATTATCCAGAACGGTCATTGCATGACCACCTAGTAAGTTCAGAATACTGCAGCCAATGTTAATTGATGTGTCCCAAAATAATTGATATTATGAAAGTTTCCGACAGGATTGTCCATCAGCAAAAAAATGTTGTAGTGAAAGTTTTCAAAAACATTACAACCAATCAGAATCAATTGGACACAGTATTACATAATGCAGCTTTAATATTTAAATACATTTATGATTTTAGTGGGTAAACTGAGCATTATGCAAAGTAGTTAAGTCATGTATGTCAAGGGACTACAATATGTGCAATGTTACCATAAGTAAATCTTACAGTAAATATGGACATTTCCTTTACATGTGTTATGGCAATACAAGACACTGTAGTTGGTACATAGGTCGTGGTGCAGCAAGTTTGAGGTTAGTGGAGAAGCACAAGTGGGACTTTGAGTGAAGTAACTGAGGGCAGAAAAGGATATCAGGGTGCCCAGGAACTTGCAGCTGCTGATCATCTCCATGTCAATGTACAGTAGATGGGAGAATGGTCAAGTATCACCATCTACTTTGTTTTGCTTATGCTGAAACTTGTCCTATCACTATTGTCAAGTCTCACAGCTCCTTCATGTACTCATGTGTACCATGGTAGTGTCAGGTCCATTCTGGGGATACACATTCTTATAATGTAAAAAATCTAATTTATTACAGGATTTACACCCAGAGCCTGCTAACCAGTTTGTGGGTAAGGATGGTGTTGAACGCAAAGCTATAAAAGAAAATGCACTCTTGACGTATGTAAAAATGTCTAATTGACATTAGTTGGGGCAATAGGCAAACTGGAGTTGTACATAATGTCGTACAATCCATTGTTCCAGTTTATTTTATCGATAACGACTAAGCTGCAGTGGAGACGGTAAGAAGCTTTGATATCTTTGATATATAACTACTAACGTCCTTTCCTGGTACACCCAGACAGACACTGCAGTCAAATGCCAACCAGCGGCTCTCCGTCCTACGGTGGCTGAAGATGTTTTGCCTGACGTCAAACATTAACAAGAGTGTCAGATTGAAGTGTCTGGAAAAAATGTAAACAGAACCATAAGAGCAGATTACTTTGTCATCTTTACTGGCACAGTTTTAAAATGTCTAATTGTAGTCACTTTCAATTGATTCATTGACTCCAAGAACCACAGATTGTTGTAGTTCATAACATTAACACAACTGACAAACGTTGCTCGACTTTAAATTGGGATACATGTTTTAATAACATTGGATATTTGATTGGACTTAATGTTGCATTCCTTATGTTGTGCATACCAACCAGTTGAGAATCACCTAAATTAATTGATACTTGATGAATCAGGTCTCCTCTGCTGCTTTATTAGCCTCTCCCTTGCCCACTCCAAGCTTCTCTTCATGGTTCCCTTCTGCAAGACACAATTGTGTGAAAATAAAGCGGAAGGAATAGGAACCCTATTCCTTTGAAGCAGTACTAGGTATATGCCTGAAGTTATTTTATTCTAATAAGCTTCGATGGAATATATGAAAAAAGTGAACGTGCACATTAGTCTACTCTGTTCGAAAGCTGACATGTAACGTTAGCAATGGTTTTATAAGGTTGTCACTAGCCAAATTTGCTTTATGTGAGCTTTCTGTGTCTTCATGCTAATCGCGAGCTAGCGCGGCTAACGTTAGCATTTAAATGAAAGCCAGTCAGGCTGAATAAATTGCCTACCTTAAGTTGTTTTGCTTAAATACAAGGCTTTGGGCTAAAAACGTAACTCAAAAACATGTCCTGCTTCAGTACTAGCCGATAAGTCACATTTAGGTAGCTTGTCTTATGTCAATTATAAAGCAAAATAAAGACAATAGTCCCAAAAAAATCGAGAACTACCAGGATGTTGAGCATCTCCGTTGTCTAATCTATGTATGCCTGGCCCTGCAAGCAAGCAACAATCTTGCTAGTATGTAAATTAATTTACCTTGATAGCATTAACACAGTCCAATGTGTTTCCGTGGCTGTTATAGTTTACATGTTTTTTTCAGCATTGCTTTTAATAAAACATGACGGTGCCGTTCACTGCAACTAGCAGTATGACCGGGCAAAGTTTGAGGCTAACTAATTTATATGATATAATATGGCCGGGGTTCGAGGCTACCGACGTTAGCTAAATTATCTAGCAACATATCTGATTTAGTTTATGCTAAACACTGCTGATCCTGGTGCTAGATTAATGTTAGTTGAGTAATCTATATCACACCGAGAGATTTGACGACTATCCTCAGGTGCTGTGAAGAGAAGGTTTGACGGGACGTTGTTACTGGGAGGCTGTGTGGTGGGAAAGGTTAATGCAGGTGTGGCATATAAAAGACATGAGCAGGGTTGGAAAAGAGCTCAACTGTTTATTTTGTTACAATGACAAATCCTGGCGCCTGAGACTCCACAAACGTCGTTTCCTCAAACACTGACAGAGTTGGGGTGTATCTGAACTCCTCACAAGGCATTATGTCCTTCTAACAAGTCTACTATGACACACCTGCATTTCACTCCACCTTCACTGAACCAATACTGTCAGTCAATGACTATTCATCAGTGTCTCCGTGCTTGGTCTCAAATGAGGAGAAAGGAAGGTTGGCAGATGGTTTCAAAATAATTTCCTGTTCAAGGGAGATAAATGTATTTTCTCGGTCAACTTAAAAAAAGACTCTAGTTTCCATAATGATTCGAACATTTCAATGTTCTGAACCACCTCCATTCTCAACGTGTTTACATCAGAGGTCTTACTGTACATCTCAAACTATTCAGATGAACAGTATACATGATTCTATGATCTTAGTAAAAAAAATCAAATGTTTTAATGTTTTTAGATGTGATTCATTTTTATCTAATAGAAAGTAATTGTTAACATTTCTCAAGCACTTGACCCCAAACTCAGGTCTTCTTACCCCAAACCACACCTCTAACCCAGCAAGTATGGGGATAGTGAGAGAGCACAGAGATAGAGAAGCTGACATGAAGTCAGCCATACTTGACTTGCACCGCACCATCTGTCTCCCTCCAACTTTTAATGAGACACCAGGAAGAGAGGGGAGACTAGAGAATAGGGAAGAGGCTGGATCCATTCAAACAGACATCTTGTTAGACTACAGCGCTTCTCCAAGGTAATGGTCTGCTGGATATTTTTGCTGTATAGTGGGTAGATAGAAGGAAGTAGATTCACTTCATGTTGCAGCTGTGTGTTGGAAGAAGGGAGGGGTTATGTGTGAGGTGCTTGTGTCTCGGCTTAACCTTCTATTTCACAGGGGTACCAATGAGTCCAACCGCGTCACCGGCACGATTTGGACTTCTTTTTAAACATTGTGTGTTTGAGCTACAGACTTCTGGGTTGTACCATTAGATTTGGGGCGGCAGGGTAGCCTAGTGGTTAGAGCGTTGGACCGGTAACCGGAAGGTTGCAAGGTACAAATCTGGACAAGGTACAAATCTGTCGCTCTGCCCCAACCCACTGTTCCTAGGCTGTCATTGAAAATAAGAATTCTTAACTGACTTGCCTAGTTAAATAAAGGTCAAATAAAAATTTGTACCATTGGATGTGTCTATGTCTCCTGCTTCAGCTTTGTGATTAACAGGGGCCGAGCTAGAGCGGTGTTTGTGGGACAAGGGCGGATCCCGAAGGGGCCCGGGGCTGGGTAGAGTTACGTAAAAGCGATCTATAAAAAGCTGACTCTCACAAACATGCACATATCATGTTGACGCTCACAAGCTACATAAGAGTCCTTAGAAGGTAAGGGGTTATTCTACGAAGAAGATCATAGGAAATCCAAGGACATAGTGACTATAATACATAAGCTCACATAGTTGCTGTAACAAACTCCAAACTGCAGTTGTCACTGACTAGTTGGATATTCATTTCCCACTGACCAAACAATTGTACATTTTTGGATTCATATTCAGGTTTTTGTATTAAGTCCCACTTTAAAATATATATTTTTATAAATATACATTAGTCAATAAAACTACCAAAGCAATGCAACTTTTTAGGTCAAATTGTTTTACTTGTAGTTGTCCTGAAAATAAAATGGTAAAACACTGAGGCTAAATAAGGGCTGGACATGCAGATAAATGAAAGTCATAAATGAAGACTATTTTTGTTGGGGTCTCAAGACTGATAAGGTTAAGCCTTTTCTCTGCTCTGACATTTATGGATAGCCGCTCATTAAAAAAAAACATCAATCTGGTACACAAGAGGATTTACCACCGTCTCAGTATATTACAGAATTTGTCCTTACTTTAAGTGCTCCATCTGAAGTTCTAAGGAGCAATCAATCTTAGATCATGTTCTTTCCCTTGTTCATCCTTGCCTGCACACTCTCAGATTATATATTACAGGACAGAGCAAAATCCAACCATTCCTCATCCAAAGCAAGTCAGACTTTGGGCAACAGGGGCAGGGGCCAACACAGACATACAGTACGCCTAGGGGACAGTAGGGACACTGCTCTTTAGTGTCCCTAGAGGATGCCAGGTGACACTACTGATCCACTGGGCTGCCTGCATTACTGCATATGGGTCAAAGGTACACAATTACACCAAATAGACTAGAGCAGGGGTATTCAACTCTTACCCTAGGAGGTCATTTCACCCACCAGGTGTCCCAGGTCTAAACCTGTCCCTGAATAGAGGGGAACAATTGAAAAAAAAAACTGGCTTCGAGGTCCAGAATCGAGTTTGAGGGGACTCGAGCAACAAACAGTTTTCAGTTCTTTATTAACTGAAAAAGAGGAATTGTCAAATGTTATAAGGCACATATTTTCACATCTGCACAGATGTCATATTGAGCAACCCAAAAGTCAAAGTTGTCAATAACTTAAAAAAGGTACAAAGTGTGTAGCGCTGTGATTGTACATTAATATATTATGTTCTCCTGTGTGACATATTCACAATCTGTCTAGTACAAAAACACCACATTCAATCAAGACAAAATCCCGAGTTGCTTTCAACTATTTGAACAGACAGGACCAATTGCTGGCATGTGAAAATGTTTTTTTTTTTTGTAATCGCACATTTTTGGATGTATACATTCTACAGACATAGCTTGGACTGCTGGCCTGAAAAACTGTCAAATGCTCTTTGTCATATAACCTTAATCTTGAAAAACACATTGCTAAACAATGCCAGTAGATTCATTTTGTCACACTTTAATTAAATGCTTCTTCAACCTTTCACCTGAATAAAACATCCCCAGATCAAACTTGGCAAGGTGTGTACCGAAAGTCCTTTGGTAAACAGGAAATTGAAACTAAGACAGCACCAGAGACAACATGAATCCCACTGTCGTTACAGAATGAGTGACATGTAGCGGATAAAAGTTCTGCCCTTGAGCTAACATGGTTGCCTTAGTTGCCACACATCTTCATCCATCAAAAAGGCACCTATGAAGCCACTCCTGTAATACTTCTCCATTCAATGATTGTTTTGCAGCTCAATTCTCTCATGGCAAAATGGCACTTGGCAGGAAGCTTCAATTAAGACAAATGGCAGGTCCCCGAGGACACAAGGAGATAGTGAAGTGTGGGTGAGAGGATGAAATGAGTGACCAGAAAACTTGCCTAGTTAAATAAAGGTTAAATAAAATAACATTAAAAAAACGGCTATATGAGGGATGAGTACATTAAGCTGGGAGTCGGGGGGTGGGGGCATTCTTTGGGTGCAGCAAGTCTCTGGGTAAATTGGGACCCAGTCCATGGAGGCAGGGCTGAGGCATACATCCCCAGCGGGGCCCGGCCATCCTAGAGCAGGACCCGATTCAACCCCTACCCTTCCCCTTGGCCGAGATCTATTAGATAGGAGCAATATGGTGGACGTTGTAGTACTACACTGCTCAGGGCTCTCCGACGCTGTTCTTGGAGAGCTACCGTCCTGTAGGTTCACACCAACGCTGTTCTTGGAAAGATACCTTCCTGTAGTTTTTTGCTCCAACCCTAATCTAGCACACCTGATTCTAATAATTAGCTAGTTGATAGGCTGAATCAGGTTAGTTACAACTAGGGTTGGAGTGAAGGCCTACAGCAAGGTAGCTCTCCAGGAACAGGGTTGGAGAATGCTGACACTGCTTATACCTATTAAGACCCGACAGACATGCTAACATCAAGGGGTTAGGGCCAAGGGGAGGTATGTGGAACCTGGCACTACTCTAAGGCCCTGGGCATGGTGGCTACGTAAACAAAGACTACGATGAGCAGCACCACCACAGCCAGCGTGGGTAGAACCACTGTGGCCACCTGCGACCGGGCCTCCTGCATGGCCGCCTTACGCTCCTTCTTGTCCCTGGATGTCTCCTTCTTGGGCTTCCCCTTCAGCTGCCTCATGGTGACGCCCTCCCTGGGCAGGCACACTGCAACACTCCGTAGGGTCAGCCAAGTCTCTCAGACAAGTCCTGCAGATGCAGTGACAGTTACTGCCTCTACAGTTCTGAAGGTGCAGTCATTGGTGGTCCACTTGCTCGCCAACACCACGCACCTGTGACCAGGAAGAGAACATACAGTATACAAATCAGGCTACGGCTATGTATTTTCATTAGTTTATTGGTACCTTGGGCTAAGTCTGACTAAGACTTAAGTGAGAGACAAGAGAACCATATTTTACATTACTTAACCATATCTATATTACACAATTAGCCAAATCCAAATGAAGGATCATCCTAAACCACAAGAGTATGGTCAAAAATGACCAGTTCTAAAATGCTACGAAATAACCATTATAGTTCATCCTCCCCTGGTTTCCCCCCTGCACGTCTAATGGCAACGCTTCCACCGAAGGATCTCTGAAGAAATAGAAATGACAACCGAACGAACACAGGGCAGCAGAACCGCTGCACATTGTTGTTGTTACTTAATATACAAAAAAATCAAATAAAAAACACTATCCGCTAACAAGGACATTTTAGCATAACAAAATGTACATAGTCACTTCACACTATGTAAATATGGGTTTTGAGTAAGACATCTCTTGGATGCTGAATTCCAGGCTACATAAAGTGAGGTGGTGTAAATTCTGTCATTGTATACGCAAGGCCTTCATGTCATTTTTAATCTCTCCTGGATGATATACCGTGGATTCTGGTAGACTGGTGCAGGCTGAGGCCCAATCTCAATACTCAGCAGTGTCATAGTGCCTGAAACATTCTTGGCTGTTGCTGCAGACAGGGAGAGTCTGAACCAGTCAGCAGTAGTTCCACACATTCTGACGTATTGGACTACTTCCTTCAGATTGACTGTGTGGAGAGGCTCTCCTACTGTATTCTTTCATATCACAGCAGCGACTGATAGGTAGATGACCCGGGTCATGTTCAATAAGAAGAAAACGTTTTCAAAGTGAATAAAAACTGGGAGGTAGGCTAGTATCTGAATTATTAAACGGGGAGGTAGGCTTCTTACCATCTGCACTTGTCCAACAATAACAACCTAGATTTTCACAGTGTGCCCTATCGAACACAACCCTGGTATTTCCAGAAGGATGTTTAGTCTTTAGCTCATTGTTTGGCATTGAATTGTCCCCTCCCTTGTAGGGATGGCCATTGGTAATCGAGTACTCAAACGGATGTCAAAACTATTATTATTGAGTCTAGTGTTCCATTTGTACAAGTGCATTCGCGGAGCACAACTAAGCAGAAACCAGGTCAAACATCAAACAGTTCGCCCTAAATTCCCTTGCGTTCCCTCAATACATGCACACAAACTCCCATTAGTCATACAGAAATGCCTATAATTACATATACTACTGATGGGATAAACCAGCTACATTCCTTGCCAAATGACACGTTTTAACACAAATTCCAAATGGAATGGTTGACTGAAGTAGGGAATTAGGTGTTCCAACAACAAGCTGAAATATATTTTCCACTTGGGCTACTTTGCAGTTATCACTAGTTACCACAGACAACGCCAAAATTGGCTATATTGTAAAGATTCATGAAAACAAAAATATGCATTTTGGTCTTATTTTAAGGTTAGGCATAAGGTTAGCATTGTGGTTAAGGTTTACATTCAGATTTTAATTAGATACATTTTAAAAGTAGGTGGGGTTTATAACTTTGTGGCAACTGACAAACCCACATTTTCTATACATGTGCTTTGCTTTCAATTAGCTAAAAGCTAGCTAGTTAAAGTCTGTGTGTGTACTTCCATTTGCACCACCGTACAGTAAAGCAACACACGAGTTGAAGATATTGAAGGCATGCGGTTCACAGGACATGTAGCATTGTGGAATGACTTACACAAGAGCGCAAAGAGTTAGACTGATCTGGTGTACATGAGGCGTTGGAATTGGTTAGTCTAGGCTATAACCCCCTAAACAGACAGATTCCACACAAAAAATACGCAAAACAGTTTGATAAAGACAATCAGCGTATTTATCAGAGTCATTAAGCCTAGGCATACTCACCAAACAGATGTTGTGGTCGTAATTCATCCCCATGCAGTTTTCAATGTGGAATTGTTCATCCATTAGAAAATTCCAAAGAACAGGCAGAATCAACTAAATCAAACATCTGTGTATCTAAATATATATATTTTTTGAGCCCCGTATCAAGAGATCACTGAGAATAACTGTTCTAGACCTGAGATGTGCATCACTTCCCATATATATATATATATATATATATATACACATACATACATACATACATAATCATATAAACTATAAAATAGGTGTCTTGACTAATATAAGGGCTCAGGGAAATAAGAGCATCTTGTCAGATAATTTAACCTCTTGAGTGTAGGGGGCAGTATTTGATGTTTGGATGAAAAACATACCCAAATTAAACTGCCTATTTCTCAGGCCCAGAATCTAGAATATGCATATAATTGATTAGATTAGGATAGAAAACACTCTAAAGTTTCCAAAACTGTCAAAATATTGTCTGTGAGCATAACAGAACTGATATTGCTGGCGAAAACCTGAGGAAAATCCAACCAGGAAGTGCTGTTTTTCCTGAAACCTCTCTGTTCCATTGCATGCCTTCCCTCCATTTAAAGGGATATCAACCAGATTCCTTTCTCTATGGCTTCCACATGGTGTGAACAGTCTTTTGACATAGTTTCAGGCTTTTATTCTGAAAAATGAGCGAGAAGGATCATATCGTGTCAGTGGATGGCTGTGTCCCCCCAGAGTTTTGCATGCGCAACAGCTTGCAGCAGACATTTTCTCTCTCTCCTATTGAAAAAGCTACAGTCCGGTTGAAATATTATTGATTATATATTGTAAAAACAACCTGAGGGTTGATTATAAAAAACGTTTGACATGTTTCTACGAACTTTACGGATACTATTTGGAATTTGTCTGCCCCGTCGTGACCGCTCGAGCCTATGGATTTCTGAACAAAACACGCCAACCAAATTGAGGTATTTTGGATATAAAAATAATCTTTATGGAACAAAAGGAACATTTATTGTGTAACTGGGAGTCTCGTGAGTGCAAACATCCGAAAATCATCAAAGGTAAGCGATTCATTTTATTGCTTTTCTGACTTTCGTGACCAATCTACTTTGCTGCTAGCTGTTTGTAATGTTTTGTCTGCTGAAAGAGATGTCCTAACATAAACGCTTGGATAGCTTTTGCTGTAAAGCTTTTTTGAAATGACACACCAGATGGATTAACACAGCTGTGTTTTGCCATATTGCACTTGTGATTTCATGAAAATTAAATATTTTTAGTAATTTCATTTGAATTTGGCGCTCTGCAATGATCCTGCTAACAGGATGGGTGCGCCAAGAATTAACAAGACAAGGCTATGCCATTGCACAGCCATAGACTTCTACAAGCAAGAGCCATTACACACACAAAAATAGGATTTTAGAAATTGCAAATTCATTATAATATAGATAAAAAACAAATACCTTATTTTACATAAGTATTCAGACCATTTGCTATGAGCCTAAAAATTGACCTCAGGTGCATCCTGTTTCCATTGATCATACTTGAGTCGTTTCTACAACTTGACTGAAGTCCACCGGTGGTAAATTAAATTAATTGGACATGATTTAGAAAAAAGGCACACACCTGTCTATATAAAAGGTCCCAGAGTTGACAGTGCATGTCAGAGCAAAAACCAAGCAATGAGGTCGAAGGATTTGTCTGTACAGCTCCGAGACAGGATTGTGTCGAGGCGCAGATGCGGGGAAGGGTACCAAAAATAAATGTATGCATCATTGAAGGTCCCGAAGAATACAGTAGCCTCCATCTTTCTTAAATGGAAGAAGTTTCTAACCACCAAGACTCTTCCTAAAGCTGGCCACAAGGCCAAACTAAGCAATCAGGAGAGAAGGGCCTTGGTCAGAAAGGTGACCAAAAACCCGATGGTCACTCTGAAAGAGCTCCTCTGTGTAAATGCGAGAACCTTCCAGAAGGACAACCATCTCTGCAGCACTCCACCAATCAGGCCTTTATGGTAGAGTGGCCAGATGGAAGTCACTGCTCAGTAAAAGGCACATGACAACCCGCTTGGAGTTTGCCAAAAGGCACCTAAATTACTCTCATGAGAAACAAGATTCTCTGGTCTGTTGAAACCAAGATTGAACTCTGGCCTGAATGCCAAGTGTCACATCTGGAGGAAACCAGGCACCTCTCATCACCAATACTATCCTTATGGTGAAGCATGGTGGTGGCAGCATCATGTTGTGGGGATGTTTTTCAGCAGCAGGGACTGGGAGACTAGTCAGGATCAAGGGAAAGATGAACAGAGCAAAGTACAGAGAGATCCTTGATGAAAACCTGCTCCAGAGCACTCAGGAACTCAGACTGGGGTGAAGGTTCACCTCCCAACAGGACAAGGACCCTAAGCACACAGCCGAGACAACACAGGAGTGGCTTTGGGACAAGTCTCTGAAAGTCCTTTAGTGGCCCCGCCAGAGCCTGGACTTGAACCCGATCGAACATCTCTGGAGAGACATGACAATAGCTGTGTAGCGACACTCCCCATCCAACCTGAGAGGATCTGCAGAGAAGAATGAAACTCCCCAAATACAGGTGTGCCAAGCTTGTAGCATCATACCTAAGAAGACTTGAGGCTGTCAGTTTTGTTTTAAAATTTTTGTTTTGTTTTATACATTTGTAAATATTTTCTAAAACCAGTTTTTGCTGTGTAATTATGGGAGTTGTGTGTAGATTGAGGTAAAAATAATAATTTTTAATCAATTTTAAAGTAAGGCTGTAACGTAACAAAAAGGTGGAAAAAGTGAAGGGGTCTGAATACTTTCCAAACGCACTAATATAACCAGTTGATATTACTGTTTCATTCATCTTAAAATTGCACTTTTTATTGACTATATAATAGGCAATTTAGCAATTAGGATTCATTATCTGTAATGGTTATGATAAATTAGGCATTGTTGCACACTGTTGGCATATATACTGAACAAAAATATAAAAAACGCAACATGTAAAGTGTTGGTCCTATGTTTCATGAGCTGAAATAAAGGATCCCAGAAATGTTCCATACGCACAAAAAGCTTATTTCTCTCAGATTGTAAACAAATTTGTTTACATCCCTGTTAGTAAGCATTTCTCCTTTGCCAAGATAATCCATCCATTTGACAGGTGTGGCATATTAATATGTTGATTAAACAGCATGATCATTATAGATGCACCTTGTGTTGGGGGGCAATAAAAGGCCACTAAAATGTGCAGTTTTGTCACACAACACAATGCCAAAGAGGTCTCATGTTTGAGGGAGCATGCAATTGGCATGCTGACTTCAGGAATGTCCACCAGAGCTGTTGCCAGAGAATTTAATGTTCATTTCTCTACCATAAGCCGCCTCCGTCATTTTATAGAATTTGGCGGTGCGTCCAACCGGCCTCACAACCGCAGACCACTTGTGGGGGCAAACTAATTCTGATTGGCTGGGCCTGGCTCCCAAGTGGGTGGGCCTATGCCCTCCCAAGCCGCACCCATGTCTGCGCCACTGCCCAGTCATGTGAAATCCATAGATTACAGCCTAAGGAATTTATTTAAAATTGACTGATTCCCTTATATGAACTGTAACTCAATAAAATTGTTGCATTTATATTTTTTTGTATAGATAAATGCATCATTTTTTTCTGTGCTGGCCTTCTGTTCTAAAAAATACCATATTTTTTGTTGTTGTTGAGTACTCTGGGAGTACTGAACAGTCAAAATGTCTAACATCCGTCCCTCTGTCAGAATATAAATAGGCTGGTGTAAGTTTTTAAAGTGGACAGGCTTTTTTGGCATTATGGACATGCATCAGACCCAGGATTTCATATGGATTGGCCATGCTGTGATGCAAATACATTAGGATATTGTTCTATATTGTGCCAACTGATATTACTGCATTCTTTATCAAATGTAAACAGTGTAAAAATTTTAAAAATCTGATAAATAAAGCCTACTGGGCTACAGAACACAATCACCCCAGTCAGATCTTCCCTGAATAATTTTAAACAGCTCTGCCCTTCCTTATCACAGCAGGAGATATATCTCTCTCATATATACGAGTAGCCTGGCTCCTGAAACAACCCCTCCTCTTGGAAAAGGGAAGTTGGATCTTGTATAATGGGTGTCTGGAGGCAAGTCACTAACCAGCCCTGATTTACACAAGTGACCCTAAAAAGCCAGTACAAGTAGTGCTCAGCCTCAAACCTCACATGCTGACACTCAGACTACCAGTTGACACTGCCTCTCATAGAGAATAAAGAGCCTGCATGAGACCGATTGAGAAGTGAGGATTTGAGATGTTGGTTTGAGCAGATTGGTTAAAAGACCAGGGTTGTGAGTTTTATTCCTGCACTGAATATTAGCCTGACTGTGGCCCCCCTGGAATGGAAAGGGTTCACTGAGATGATATCCACAGGTCTCAGACCAAGACCCAGTCGTTTTTCAGTATCGATTCAAATATTCTGTTGATATGATATCTTCCCTATATCAAACCAAAACAACTACCTCTCCCCCTACTGTATTTATTGAACTCCTCTGTTTTTCAGTCATTAGAAAGGCCTCTCTAGTGTCCTAAGTTTTCATAACTGTGACCTTAATTGCCTACCGTCGGTAAACTGTTAGTGTCTTAACGACCAATCCAAAGGTGCATGTTCATTAATTGTTTATGGTTCATTGAACAAGCATGGGAAACAGTGTTTAAGCCCTTTACAATGAAGATCTGTGAAGTTATTTGGCTTTTTACGAATTATCTTTTAAAGACAGGGTCCTGAAAAATGGACGTTTCTTTTTTTGCTGAGTTTAATATGTGAACCGCATGTTGAATCCAATAGCTACAGTTTATGTTCATGCATACGTAACGTTAGTATTAAACTAGTTCGCCTAATCTTCGGTTTTCTCGACGAGAAAGATCCACAGGTAGTCGACAGGAAAGCAAGTCGATGATCATGCAACCATATGCAAGTGTCATTTCACGTAGTTATCTGGTTGATTGATTGTTCAACGAATTTGGGCAGTGTTGCTAAAGCCCAAGTCAGTCAAACAGTGCATGAAGCCACGAAGAAGTACGAGCTCAACATGTGACCGACTAACATATGCAATAATGTAAACATTTGGCATCAGGGTATATTTAACTAATTATTAGCCTGATATAGGAACTAGCTACGTTAAGAACTTCAACGTCAAAAACGAAACGTTTGCGAGCTAGCTAATCCCTAATGTTAGCTAGAATTCTGTAGCTAGCCATAACGACACTGACACATACTTACGCCACCTCTACCAGTCGAAAATATAACTACAGTAGCTAACCTAATTAGCGTTACTTTCACTTACCTACTTAATCAACAATATCCACGTTTCAATGTTTTGTTTTCACAGGCGAAACTAAAACAATCCCTCCCTTGAACTTGTATGCTCTAAGATTTTGCCCGTGTGTTCTCCTCCGGTCCTGACAGGCTCGTGTTGCTCTGCTACGCAATCCGCCCCTTGTACCTATTGCCGCTTTCAAGTGCTAGTCGGAGCTAGGAAACTCGGACATTTACCCACTTGCTAACCATGTACGCGGCACGTATATAACTACAACCAGTTAGCAAGTCTGACATTTCCGCGTTTTCTCGTTCCGAATAGCATATGAACTCTGCATATGCTCTGCACTCGGGAGATTACGTGGCAAATGGCAATAGAGCTCAGAGATAGAGGCCGAGGCCAAATAAACTCAATCAACCAGTTCGCCCTATAAGGCAAGAGCGACATAGCCACTGGAGTACAGATGTTTTCCTGTCATGCACCTATAATTGGGGAAAGAGGTCCAGTTTTACTAAGCAACAAGTAGGATGGTTGGTGAGCTGCTCGGGATAGGGTAAAGTAACTGGTAAGTATGTCTCTGAATAATTCTGTCTTCAATTATCATAACACACTGACCAATACTCATGACCAAAGGTATGTTGACACCTGCTCGTCGAACATCTCATTCCAAAATGTCAGAGTTGGCGTAGTGGTTAAGAGCGCTGGGCCAGTAACGGAAAGGTCGCTGGTTTGAAACTCTGACTAGGTGAAAAAAATATGTTGATGTACTCTGGATAAGAGTGTCCGCTAAGTGACTAGTGATGTAAAATGTCATGGGTTGGTCCCCCTTTGCTGCTATAAAAGCAAACCCTTTACAATGAAAGCCCATTTGCTGCTATAAAAGCCTCACTCTTCTGGAAGGCTTTCCACTCGAACATTGAGGTGGCGACTTGCTTCCATTCAGCCACGAGCATTATTGAGGTCCAGCACTGATGTCTGATTTGGCCTGGTGTAAACAGTCTTCCTTCCGTCCCTCTCCTCGCCCCAACCTGGGCTTGAACCAGGGATCCTCTACACACATCAACAACTGACACCCTCGAAGCATCGTTACCTATCGCTCCACAAACTCCGCGGGGAAACAACTACTTCAAGGTCTCAGAGCGTGTGACGTCACCGATCGAAACGCTATTAGCGCACACCCTGCTAACTAGCTAGCCATTTCACACCGGTTACACTGGCTCGCAGTCGGCTTTCCAATTCATCCCAATGGGGTTGAGGTCAGGGATCTGTGCAGGCCAGACAAGATCTTCCACAGTGATCTTGACAAACCATTTCTTTTTGGACCTTGCTTTGTGCACGGGGGCATTGTCATGCCGAAACAGGAAAGGGCCTTCCGCAAACTTGCCACAAAGTTGGAAGCACAGAATCGTCTAGAACAGTTGTTCCCAAACGTTTTATTGTTCTATAGTTCTGCAACCCCCTCTAGCACTCTCATATTTGTTTGCCATCATTGTAAGCCTGTCACACACACAATACGATACATTTATTAAACCTAAGAATTAGTGTGTTTGTCACAACCCAGCTCGTGGGAAGTGACCAAGAGCTCTTATAGGACCAGGGCACAAATAATAATAATCAATAATTTTGCTCTTTATTTAGCCATATTACATATAAAACCTTATTTGATCATCAAACATTGTGAATAAGTCACCACAGGTTAATGAGAAGGGTGTGCTTGAAATGATGCACATTACTCTGCAATGTTGGGTTGTATTGGAGAGTCTGTCATCAATTATTTTCCACATACAGTCTGTGCCTGTATTTAGTTTTCATGCTAGTGAGAGCCGAAAAGCCACTCTCCCATAGGTACATGGTTGCAAAGGGAATCAGTGTCTTAAAAGCACAATTTGCCAAGGCAGGATACTCTGAGCACAGCCCTATCCAGAAATCCAGAAATCTGGCAGTGGCTTCTGATTAAATTCAATTTTCACAGAACCGCTTGTTGCAATTTCGAGGCTTTCTTGTTCAGATATGGGTAAGTGGGCTGGAGGCAGGGCATGAAAGGGATAACAAATCCAGTTGTTTATGTCGTCCGTTTAGGGAAAGTACCTGCGTAATTGCACATCCAGCTGACTCAGGTGCTTCGCTATATCACATTTTACATTGTCCGTAAGCTTGAGTTAATTTGCACTTCCACCACTTCAATACTTTGCCCCTTGATAACCAGCGCAATTTTGTATGTTGTAAAAGCGTTACATGGTCGCTGCCCATATCATTGCATAATGCAGAAAATACACAAGAGTTCTGGGGCCTTGCTTTAACAAAGTTAACCATTTTCACTGTCGTGTTCAAAACGTTTTTCAAGCTGTCAGGCATTCCCAAGTGGTGTCGGGAGCAACTGCTTGCAGGCGCGTTACCACTCCACTATGTCTCCCTGTCATGGCTTTTGCGCCATCAGTACAGATACCAACACATCTTGACCACCAAAGTCCATTTGATGTCACAAACCTGTCCAGTACTTTAAAAATATCCTCTCATGTTGTCCTGGTTTCCAGTGGTTTGCGGAAGAGAATGTCTTCCTTAACTTCTTGGATATAGGGGGCGCTCTTAATTTATGGATTAAAAAAACATGCCCGTTTTAAGCACAATATTTTGTCACGAAAAGATGCTCGACTATGCATATAATTGACAGCTTTGGAAAGAAACACTGACGTTTCCAAAACTACAAAGATATTATCTGTGAGTACCACAGAACTCATGCTACAGGCGAAACCAAGATGAAACTTCAAACAGGAAATGAGCAGAATTTCTGAGGCTCTGTTTTCCATTGTCTCCTTATATGGCTGTGAATGTGCCATGAACGAGCCTAAGCTTTCTGCCGTTTTCCCAAGGTGTCTGCAGCATTGTGACGTATTTGTAGGCATATCATTGGAAGATTGGCCATAAGAGACTACATTTACCTGGTGTCAGCCCGGTGTCCTTCGTCTAAATTGGTGCGTAATCTTCAGCTGCAGGCATTTTCCCATGGGATTCAGAGGAGAAAGCACACTTCCACGAACGATATATCATCGAAGAGATATGTGAAAAACACCTTGAGCATTGATTCTAAACAACGTTTGCCATGTTTCAGTCGATATTTTGGAGTTAATTTGGAAAAAAGTTTGGCGTTTTGATGACTAAATTTTCGTTTTTTTTTTTTTGGTAGCCAAACGTGACGCACCAAACGGAGCGATTTCTCCTAAACAAATAATCTTTCAGGAAAAACTGAACATTTGCTAACTGAGAGTCTCCTCATTGAAAACATCCGAAGTTCTTCAAAGATAAATGATTTTATTTGAATGCTTTTCTGGTTTTTGTGAAAATGTTGCCTGCTGAATGCTAACGCTAAATGCTACACTAGCTATCAATACTGTTACACAAATGCTTGTTTTGCTATGGTTGAGAAGCATATTTTGAACATCTGAGATGACAGTGTTGTTAACAAAAGGCTAAGCTTGAGAGCTAGCATATTTATTTCATTTCATTTGCGATTTTCATGAATAGTTAACGTTGCGTTATGGTAATGGGCTTGAGGCTGTAGTCACGATCCCGGATCCGGGATGGTTCGACGCAAGAAGTTAATTGACCCCCCATAAACGTAACAGACATATACGAGGACCGGTGCCAGGCCTGTACCAGACCTGTGCCAGGCCAGGTCTGTTGACTCATCCAGCTGTAGCGCATATAATTCACTGGCTTGTATGCAAAGCAGTTATTGTTTCAAAACATCTCCTGCCATGTTACTGATGCATCGTGAAACATTGTCGTTTGATGAAGGCATGGTCTGTATAGTTTTTTGGGCCTTTTCCCCCAGCATTGTCCCAGCCATAACCGCGGCAGCAGGGAGAATTAAGTCTTACACAATAGCATGGGGCTTGCCTGTCATAGCCACTCTGTAGCACACCATATAAGATGCTTCTAGCCCCTTCTTATTAATGCATCTGTTGCTTTTACAGATGTCTTACTACTCGAAAGTAGTCTTTTTCTCACGCAAAAAACTCCGGGGGGGTTGTTTTTAAAATGGTCATGTTTCATTTCTAAATGTCTGAGTGAAGGTTTCCCGTGAGAGAGTAACGGTTAATGTGATTGGATGTTAATTATTTGAATAGGCTACCTGTATTTGATATTGTGTTGTTATTTCGCTGAACACTAGATGGTTTAATACAATTTTTGGCAGTATAACGAGGCTACTCAGGCAAGAAAAAAAACCTCACCCAAATGTGTAGTCCCGTTGGAAAATATAAATGTACTGTGTGAAAATGTGAAGATAAACATGTTTTAAAAAAAATGTGAATCACATTTTTATTTGGCGTACCCCAGTTTGGGAATACCTGGTCTAGAATGTCATTTTATGCTGTAGCGTTAAGATTTTCCTTCACTGTAACTAAGTGGTCTAGCCCGAACCATGAAAAACAGCCCTAGACCATTATTCCTCCTCCATCCAACTTTGCAGTTAGCACTATACATTCGGGCAGGTAGTGTTCTCCCGGCATCTGCTAAACCCAGATTTGTCGGTTGGACTGCCAGATGAAGTGTGATTCATCACTCCAGAGAACGCATTTCCACTGCACCAGAGTCCAATGGTGGCGAGCTTTACACTACTTCAGCCAACGCTTGGCATTGCGCATGGTGCTCTTAGGCTTGTGTGCGGCTGCTTGGCCATGGAAACCCATTTCATGAAGCTCCCGACGAACAGTTCTTGTGCTGACATTGAGGCAGTTTGGATTTCAGTAGCGACTGTTCCAGTAGAAGACAGACAATTTTTACACGCTAAGCGCATCAGCACTCGGCGGTCCCGTTCCGTTCTGTGAGCTTGTGTGGCCTACTGGCAGAGCTGTTGCTGCTCCAAGACATTTCCACTTCACAACAACAGCACTTACGGTTGACTGGGGCAGCTCTATCCTATGATGGTGCCACATTGAATGTCACTGAGCTCTTCAGTAAGGCCATTCTATTGCTAATGTTTTTCCTATGGAGATTGCATGTCTGTCTGCTCGATTTTATACAACTGCCAGCAACAGGTGTGGCTGAAACAGCCGAATCCACTAATTTGAAAATACACAAATACTTGTGTCTATATAGTGTTTGTTAAAAGTTGTCTTCTAGCCTACTCTTCCTCATCAGGGGGGACCTACTGTAACACTCCTCATGGACCCTATTAATCAGGTGTGTTCAAAAGCCGGTCACCCAGTGGCTCCCCAGGAGGGGTTGGTAACTCCTGATGTAGGTTCAATGCAGAAGGAACAGAGTGGAGTCATTAAGAAGATAGATACAATGACCAATAAAGATGTAGATTATGATCCATTTTTATCAAGTGAAGTCATACGATACCTGTCAAAAGTTTTAGAACACCTACTCATTCATGGTTTTTCTTTGTTTTGACTATCTTCAACAATGTAGAATAATAGTGAAGACATCAAAACTATGAAATAACACACATGGAATCATGTAGTAACCAAAAAAAGTGTTAAACAAATCTAAATATATTTGAGATTCTTCAAAGTCGCCACCCTTTGCCTTTGACAGCTTTGCACACTCTTGGCATTCTCTCAACCAGATTCATGAGGTAGTCACCTGGAATGATTTTCAATGAACAGGTGTGCCTTGTTAAAAGTTAATTTGTGGACTTTCTTTCCTTCTTAATGCATTTGAGCCAATCAGTTGTGTTGTGACAAGGTGGGGGGTGGGGGGTGCAGTCGCAAAAAAAACAAAGCGCTATGATGAAACTGGCTCTCATGAGGACCACCACAGGAATGGAAGACCCAGAGTTACTTCTGCTGCAGAGGATAAGTTCATTAGAGTTAACATCAGAAATTGCAGCCCAAATAAAAGCTTCAGAGTTCAAGTAACAAACACATCTCAACATCAACTGTTCAGAGGATACTGTGTGAATCGGGCCTTCATGGTCACATTGCTGCAAAGAAATCACTACTAAAGAACACCAATGAGAAGAAGAGACTTGCTTGGGCCAAGAAACACGAGCAATGGACATTAGACCGGTGGAAATTTGTCCTTTGGTCTGGATTGTCTTTGTTAGACGCGGTGTGGGTGAACGGATGATCTCTGCATGTGTATTTCCCACCGTAAAGCATGGAGGAGGTGTTATGATGTGGGGGTGGGTTTACTTGATAGCTACCTACACAAATAGCTAGCTAGAACAAAGTGTAAATAAGATAAATTCATTTAAAAAGATTAAAAGCAATACAAATAAGTTCTCCAGTAGGCATCTACTGAGGGAGCTAAGAACTGTGTTGTCAGTCATTTCCCAGCTGGTGACACTGATTTATTTAGAATTTAAGAAACACTTATCGCTGCAGAATGCTGTTTACGCCATCCCATCTGGTTTGGGCTTAGTGGGACTATCATTTGTTTTTCAACAGCACAATGACCCAACAGACCGCCAGGCTGTGTAAGGGCTATTTTAACAAGGAGGAGAGTGATGGAGTGCTGCATCAGATGATCTGGCCTCCAAAATCCCCAGACCTCAACCAAATTGAGAGGGTTTGGGATGAGTTGGACCGCAGAGTGAAGGAAAAGCAGCCAACAAGTGCTCAGCATATGTGAGAAGTCCTTCAAGACTGTTAGAAAAGCATTCCAGGTGAAGCTGGTTGAGAGAACGCCAAGAGTTTGCAAAGTTGTCATCAAGGCAAAGGGTGGCTACTTTGAAGAATCTCACATTGTGATTTGTTTAACACTTTTATGGTAACTAGATGATTCCATGTGTTATTCCAGTGTATTTCTGATCAATTTGATGTTATTTAAATGGAAAAAAATAAGAAAATATTTAAGTGACCCCAAATTTTTGAACGGTAATGTATATGAGGAATTACATGAATACAGAGACAGTGTTACATGATCACACAGTAAAGGCACCCAGATAGGCACTCATCTGGCTTTTCATATTATCCACAACTTCTCCCTGCATGCATTTGGCCTCATATACGTGGATAATGCATACATACAATAATAAGGCCTTTTACCAAGCATTTTGGTTAGTGATGACAAGTACTGCATACACATTGTTTCCAGTAGTCTATATGGAATTGATAACCAAAGCAAAGTCTAAACAAGTTTAGCTGTATACGTAGCACGTAGATGAATGGTGATATGTTAATAACAACCAATACATTGAGATACATAAGTGTCCCAACAGTAAATGACAATAGGCTGATATAGGTAAGAGGTTGATAATTAGGCTTGTTTAGGTGGATACAGTTGCTAGCTCCACCAGTTTGCTTGGAGTAGGGGGCTAGGAGCAGGCAGGGTTGTGTGAAAATCTCACCCCAGGTAGAGTAGCAGGTATATGGGGGACAGATTGAGGACTGGGAGGGTGAACATGTCAGAGCCCCAGGGTGTCTTTCTGCACTTGGCAACCCAGAAGGGTGTTTCCAGCCTGGACACACTCAGACACACTGGCCACTGAAACACACAACATCACCAGGACAGGCATCATTATACTGTGTCATCATGTTGGCAAGGATGGGCAAAATGTATCTTCAACACTTGTTTGAAGACAAAATACTACCAACATTGTATTGTGAATGATTATACTCAAAATGTAAATATATTTGTCATTTAAGTAATACAGTATGGTAGATTCCTACTAGGAAATTGCTTTCACCTAAACATTTTCTTTCCAATCAGGGCAGAAGGACAAGAGTTGCCAGGACTATGAGTGTAAGCTATAGCTACCTTTCTGAGCCTGAATCCATGATACTGCCTTCATGGCCAGAAACTGCCACTCCTCCTGAGCCTCCATCTTGAAACCATAGAGCCATACCAGGGCTAGAACCGTGGCCCACACCTCCTGGTCCACCTGAGTGAGGAAGAGAGTGAGAGAGAGAGACAGATTGAGAGAGAAACAGAAAATAAGGACACTGAGACATGGGTATCATGGGGACATTCAATTCAATGTTCATCAAGCCCTTGTCCAGAGCTGATGGTCGTTCTATAGAGCGCACGTGCAGATACTCTGTGAGTGCATCATCTTGCAGCATGCTCATAATACACAGTATCAGTCAAAAGTTTGGACACCTCTTCATTACTATGTTCTACATAGAATAGAATAATAGTGAAGACATCAAAACTATGGAATAACACATGGAATCATGTAGTAACCTAAAGTTAAACATATATTTTGATTTGTTTTTGAGATTCTTCAAAGTAGCCACCCTTTGCCTTGATGACAGCTTTGCACACTCTTGGCATTCTCTCAACCAGCTTCATGAGGTTGTCACCTGGAATGCATTTCAATGAACAGGTGAGCCTTCTTAATTTGTTGATTTTCTTTCCTTCTTATTGAGTTTGAGCCAAATCAGTTGTGTTGTGACATTTTAGGGGTGGTATACAGAAGACAGCCCTATTTGGTAAAATACCACTAAGTCCATATTATGTCAAGAAAAGCTCAAATAAGCAAAGAGAAACGACGGTCCGTCATTACTTTAAGCCATGAAAGAGGGTCAGTCTGGAAAATTTCAAGAATTTTGAAAGTTTCTTCAAGTGCAGTTACAAAAACCATCAAGCGCTGTGATGAAACTGGTTCTCTTGAGGGCCGCCACAGGAAAGGAAGACCCAGAGTTACCTATGCTGCAGAGGATAAGTTCATTAGAGTTACCAGCCTCAGAAATTGCAGCCCAAATAAATGCTTCAGAGTACAAGTAACAGACGCATCTCAACATCAACTGTTCAGAGGAGACTGCGTGAATCAGGCCTTCATGGTCGAATTGCAACAAAGAAACCACTACTGAAGGACAGCAATAAAAAGAAGAGACTTGCTTGGGCCAAGAAACACAAGCAATGGATATTAGACCTGTGGAAATCTGTCTTTTGGTCTGATGAATCCAAATTTGAGATTTTTGGTTCCAACCGGCGTGTCTTTGTGATACGCAGAGTAGATGAACGGATGATCTCCATATGTGTGGTTCCCACTGTGAATCATGGAGGGGGTGTGATGGTGCTTTGCTGGTGACACTGTCTGTGATTTATTAAGAATTTAAGGCACACTTAACCAACATGGCTAGCACAGCATTCTGCAGCGATATGCCACCCCATTTGGTTTGCGCTTAGTGGGAGAATAATTTGTTTTTTTAACAGGACAATGACACATCCCTTACACAGCCTGGAGATTTGACCAAGAAGAGGAGAGATGGAGTACTGCATCAGATGACCTGCCTTCACAATCACCCAACCTCAACCCAATTGAGATGGTTTGGGATGAGTTGGACTGCAGAGTGAAGGAAAAACAGCCAACAAGTGCTCAGCATATGTGGGAACTCCTTACAGGCTGTTGGAAAAGCATTCCAGGTGAAGCTGTTGAGAGAATGCCAAGAGTGTGCAAAGCTGTCATTAAGGCAAAGGGTGGCTACTTTGAAGAATTTAAAATAGATTTTGATTTGTTTAACACATGGTTACTACATGATTCCATATCTGTTATTTCATAGTGTTTATGTCTTGTCTATTATTCTAAAATGTAGAAAATAGTAAAAACAAAGAAAAACCCTGGCATCTCAGTTTATTTCTGTGGACCCACCTGTGCAGGCTTTGGCTTGGACACCTCCTCCTCTGTCTTCACCAGCACCTCAGCCAATGCTGCCTCCAGGACCCAGGAACCAGAGGCCTTCTGAAGGGAGATCAGCTGGAGGAGAGGGTCCCTCACAGGCTTAGAGGTTGGGGCTGGAGAGTCAAAGTCTAATGGGATTGGACAACATAATGGTTAGAACGGTTAGAGATGATCTAAATGATTACATACCTAATACCTTAACTGTTCCATTACAGCGTCAGTGGCTAACTGGGTCACCCTAACCGGAATCCTAACAGTTGCGGTAAAATCCTTGTGCTGTGCTTGAGTAATACAATCACAATAAATAGAACACCGGGGAGCATCAAACAGTGTTACAATTCCTTGAATAACAGGTATTTGGAATTAGGTTAACACAGACATTAACCCTTAACCCTCGTAAAACTGACCATCCTACCGATCCTCGACTTCGGTGATGTCATCTATAAAATAGCCTCCAACACTCTACTCAACAAACTGGATGCAGTCTATCACAGTGCCATTTGTTTTGTCACCAAAGCCCCATAAACTACCCACCATTGCGACCTGTACGCTCTCGTTGGTTGGCCCTCGCTTCATACTCGTCGCCAAATCCACTGGCTACAGGTTATCTACAAGTCTCTGCTAGGTAAAGCCCCGCCTTATCTCAGCTCACTGGTCACCATAGCAGCACCCACTCGTAGCACGCGCTCCAGCAGATATATCTCACTGGTCACCCCCAAAGCCAATTCCTCCTTTGGTAGTCTTTCCTTCCAGTTCTCTGCTGCCCATGACTGGAACGAATTGCAAAAATAACTGAAGCTGGAGACTCACATCTCCCTCACTAGCTTTAAGCACCAGCTGTCAGAGCAGCTTACAGATCACTGAACCTGTACATAGCCCATCTGTAAACAGCCCATCTATCTACCTACCTCATCCACATACTGTTATTTATTTATTTTGCTCCTTTGCACCCCAGTATCTCTACCTGCACATTCATCTTCTGCCGATCTACCATTCCAGTGTTTAATTGCTATATTGTAATTACTTCGCCACCATGGCCTATTTATTTCCTTAACTTACCTCATTTGCACTCACTGTATATAGACTTTTTGTTTTCTTTTGTTCTACTGTATTATTCACTGTGTTTTGTTTATTCCATGTGTAACTCTGTGTTGTTGTATGTGTCGAATTGCTACGCTTTATCTTGGCCAGGTCACAGTTGCAAATGAGAACTTGTTCTCAACTAGCCTACCTGGTTAAATAAAGGTGAAATAAAAATAAAATTAAAAAAATTACCTTCAGAACAGTTGTAGTCATAGCCGAATACTTCTAAATCATCCAAATCTGAAACCCAATGTAAATTGTTTATGTTGTGTCTTACATTCCCACAAACAAAAGTCTATCTATTAAAGATCACAATTCAACATTACAGTACTTCTACCCAAAAAACACTGAACAAAAATATAAACGCAACATGTAAAGTGTTGGTTTCATGAGCTGAAATAAAAGATGCCGGAAATTTTCGGTAAACTCAAATAAAATGTTGTGCACAATTTGGTTTACATCCCTGATAGTGAGCATTTCCCCTTTGCCAAGATAATCTATCCACTTGACAGGTGTGGCATATCAAGAAGCTGATTAAACAGCATGATATTGTGTTGGGGACAATAAATGTGCAGTTTTTTCATACAACACCACAGATGTCTCAAGTTGAGGGAGCATGCAATTGTCATGCTGACTGCAAGAATGTCCACCAGAGCTGTTGCCAGATAATTGAATGTTAACTTCTCTACCATAAGCCACCTCCAACGCCTTTTAAGAAAATTTGGCAGTACGTCCAAATGGCCTCACAACCTGCAGACCATGTGTATGGTGTTGTGTGGGTGAGTTATTTGCTGATGTCAACGTTGTGAACAGATGGTGGCGGTGGGGTTATGGTACGGGCATGCATACGCTACGGACAACGAACACAAATGCATTTTATCGATGGCAATTTGAATGCACAAAAATACCGTGATACCGTTTAAGGTATCTGTGACCAACAGATGTATATCTATATTCCCAGTCATGTAAAATCAATATATTAGGTCCTAATGGATGCATTTAAATTGACTGGTTTCCTCATATGAACTGTAACTCCGTAAAATCTATTAAAATTGTTGCATGTTGCATTTTATATTTTTGTTCAGTATAATTCAACATGAACCATGTTGATTCCAACATTTCTGTAAAAGTTATGAAATGTGTCTAAACACATTTTGTAAAACTGAATTATTTGAATTAACCCTGAAATGAATAAAACATGTAGTTTCATTAAAACATGCAGACTTTAAACATGAACCCATCAGATCACAATCTTAATACAAATGGACAGGGATCATATTAACAGGGTTTAGTATTAACTCAATAGTGATACGTAAGCATATTGAAATGGAGACATGTAACTTGTTTTTTAAACAAATAAACTCGGTGCTGACCGTTACGTTTACTCTTTTTGCTCAACTTTAACTTGCCTGAGGCACTCATCTGCAGATTACACGCCATCACCGTGGGGCTGCACAGAGGCATAACACACGACTGCATCATGAGCATGGAGCTGTGATACAACACTGAGAAAGAAGGGAAAAACACAGGTCACTGGGTTACAAACATGAAGGTACACGCACCAAACTCATTAATGACTAAACTATGAGGATTCTGTCTTACACGTGCAGGGGGCACAGATTGAGACACTTCAGCTCGCGGTTACAATTTATTTAGCGCCGTTTACATATCTGCATAAAATAATTTCCTTGCACAGCCTCTCCCCGTCACACAAACACTCACTCACTTGGAGTGGGGACATGTCTGTGTAGCAGCTGCTGTCCTGGAGTGCAGGTCCTCTCCCGTCACACAAACACTCACTCACTTGGAGTGGGGACATGTCTGTGTAGCAGCTGTCCTTGCAGGGCCTCTCCCCGTCACACAAACACTCACTCACTTGGTGTGGGGACATGTCTGCGTAGCAGCTGTCCTTGCAGGGCCTCTCCCCGTCACACAAACACTCACTCACTTGGTGTGGGGACATGTCTGTGTAGCAGCTGTCCTTGCAGGGCCTCTCCCCGTCACACAAACACTCACTCACTTGGTGTGGGGACATGTCTGCGTAGCAGCTGTCCTTGCAGGGCCTCTCCATCTCCTTTGTGGACAGCGATGAAGGCAGTAAAGGCACTGCTCACTCCTGATTGGACGCTGAGCTCTATCACCTTCTCTTTCGCTCCCTCCTTCTCACCATCCTGCTCCCTCTCTTCCACCTCCAGGGATTGGATTAGGGTTCGAGCACCCAGCCTGTGGACGGTCATTCTGGAGAGGAGGGATAGAGAGAAGAATTAGAGGAAAGAGCGAGAGAGAGATGAGGGATACAGAGATTAAGAGGGTGGAGTGGGGGAGAGAAGGGATAGAGAGATTAAGAGGGTGGAGTGGGGGAGAGGAGGGATATAGAGATTAAGACGGTGGAGTGGGGGAGTTGGAGGGTCGATGATAAGATGGGGGTACCTACAGTACTATATATATCAAACCATACTACATAGCTGAAGTGCATTAGAAGTGCTGGCACAGTTTCTGTTAATGGAGCATCATAGCAGTGTTGCCTGTAAATAGTGGCACATTCCCTTAAAATGCATCTGACCAAGGCCTGCAGTGTTGTTTTTACCCAGTGTCCTCTGCAGGCTTAAGACTGAAGCTCAGCTGGTTCTCAACAGGCTGCTTGGCCAGGCTGTACTTCACTGTCACCGAGCCCTCTGTGTCCCCCGAGCTCTGAGCAGGGGAGAGAATGAGAGAGAGAAAGAGACAGACAGAACGAGAGAAAGAAAACAAGGAAATACAGGGTTGAGTGAAACACGTGGACCGTGACCCAAAAAATAGTTGTCTTGCAAATAAGTTATGACCTTACCAGTGTCATTTGAACATTGACATACTGCATGTTAAACAATATTAACATTCATAACAGTAGAAGGCAGAGTCCTCACCTCCCCAGTGAGCTGGGCATACAGAAGTGCCCTTTGACCCTGGAAGATCACTCTGATTGGTGGAGACAGAAGGGTGACAGACACCTCCTTTGGGACATTCCACTTGACTGAGATGTCCACCACAGCTGGCTGCAGGGCAAACCGGAGAGACTGCATCACCTGAGGGAGGAGTGTTAAGGAGGTGGGAGAGTGGTAAAAAATGTCATTAAAAAAGGAAAGAGATAACAAGAGAGAATAAGGAAGGTGATAAATGTTTATAACCAATACAGCCTTCAATTTACACATGCACACACTGATAAGCTCTCTTACTTTGGGCTGCATCCTGTCCTGTCCTGTAATAAACTGTGCGTGCCCTCTGGCCTGCTTGGCCACCCCAGAAATGAGAGCAGTGCTGGCCCCTTCCCCGATCCCAAAGGAGAAACACCTGACAGGGACACACCCAGGAATCACTATTATTGTTGTTATCAAACACCAAAATCCATATCACTTGTATCATTTTCTTGTCCTCGTGGGGTGACTGAAAACACAGACAGGTTGGGTAGGTTTACTTTAGATTGGGTTTTACAATTCATCTTTTGAGTCAAAAAGACCTGTGGTTAGACCTTTACTTTCCAGACAGGCGCAGTGGGTTCTGTAACAAACTCTATTAAAACCAGTTAGTTAAATTCTTTCAGGTGGGAGGTGACAGACCTAGCTATGGGATCTCTGCCCCAACTAGGTAATGATAGGGGAAACAGTGCTTGTGGGCCCACCTGTGAGAACCGGCATTCGTCTTCACCAGATCCAGGACTTCCTTGGTGTTCCCCACCTCACCGTCAGTGAACAAGAAGAGCTGTGGAGGACAGAGCAGGTGTTACGGAGGTAGCACTGAAAAAACCTCTTGGGCTTTACCAGTTCATTTACACTGAAGTAACAGGCACCATACCTCTTCAGGCCATTTCAATGCTACGGCTATACGTTCAAAAACACAAAAATAGGAGTCAACCTCTGACTCTCTGTACAAAGGTACTAAGGCAATCTGCCTACTAATATCAAAAGTGTTGGAAGACAGCTGGTGAGGAGGCCTCGCGGTCTCTGCCTCCAGTTCCATCTGGCGCATTTTGAGCTCCAAATGCCGTTGTTCTCTTTCTGCCTCACAGAGTATGAAAATACATTATGATAAACAGGCTGTTTCTCGTCCACTACAGCCAGGTGACCAAGTACTGGTGTTTTTGCCTGTTCCAGGATCTTCACTGTCAGCTCGTTTCTCTGGTCCGTATTTCATTGAAAAGAAATTAAGTGAAACTGATGTGCTTCAAACTCCTGATAGAAACGCAAGTATCGGGTGTGCCACATTAACATGTTGAAAGCATACCACACCCGACCCATCACCCAGGTAGATAGTTCAAAAACAGCGGAAGGTACTGCTGTCTCCTCTGCTTCTACTGCTATGATAGTGGGCTGTCATATTAATGATGTTGATGGAGATGGATTAGAGTTTTGCAATACTCAGCAGCAGTGCATTTGATTGCCCAACTCAGAAATGCTGCTGTCTCTCCAGTCAGGTCTGGTTCATTTAACGGACGGACAGGCCGACGATATTGTGAGGCTACTACACAGTTTTCCATGTCTCTTTAATGACGTTCCTACTCGCACCAACGTGTTGGAACATGACATTAATGTTGGAAATGCTGCCCCTATCAAGCAACACCCATATCGTATCAATGCTTCTAAGAGGAAGATAATGCGGGATGAAGTGAGATATTTGTTGGAGAATGACGTGGCTAAGCCAAGTTCAAGCCCTTGGAGTTCTCCTTGCATTCTGGTTCATAAATCTGATGGTACATCCAGATTATGTACGGATTATCGAAAGGTAAATTCTGTCACAATGCCAGATTCGTTCCCGTTATCCAGACTGGACGACTGTATCGACACTGTTGGTGCTGTGACTTATGTAACTAAGTTGGACCTCAGATCATGTTGACTCTCTAAGGGTAGTATGTGAATGTTTGGCAGCTGCTTCTCTAACCCTGAACTTGGCAAAGTGCGAGTTAGGTAACAGTAGCCTTCCCAATCTCGGCAAAGAGGTCAGCCATGGACAGGTGCGCCCCTGTTGATGCCAAAGTCTTGGCTATAACTGCATTTCCCACACCTACCACCAGACGAGAGCTACGCCGCTTTTTAGGGATGGTTGGCTACTACCGTAGTTTCTGTAAAAATGTCTCTGCTGTAGTTGCTCTATTGACCGATTTGCTCAGTCCAGCTAGATCATTTGAGTGGTCCCCTGATTTTAAGGTAGCTTTTGATACTGCGAAAGCACTCTTATGTAGTACCCCTGTACTTGCTGCTCCGGATTTTGAACAACCGTTTAAACTTGAGGTAGATGCTAGTGCCAGAGGTGCTGGTGCTGTTCTACTGCAGCAGGACAAGTGGAGTGGATCATCATGTTTGTTATTTTTCTTGTAAATTTAACAAATGTCAGACAAACTATGCAACCATCGAACAAGAAGCTTTAGCTTTGTTGTTAGCTCTGCAATACTTTAAAGTATATATTGGTTCCAGTGCCCTACCAGTGGCCATATATACTGACCATAACCCCTTAGTGTTTCTCCACCGGATGTACAACCAGAACCAGCGCCTTATGCGTTGGGCGCTTATTGTGCAAATTATCATTTGGAGATCCGCCACAAAAAAGGTTCTGAAAAAGTGTTGGCAGATGCTTTGTCTCGTGTTTAAAAATTATGATTATTGAATGTTTTGTAAATACTGTGGTCGCAATCCCCGGGGTTGCTCTTTTAAGGGTGGGAGTGTTACGGATACAGGTATCCTGTGTGTATCCTGTGTGTATTTCTTGTCTCTCCTTCTCCCCTCACAGATGACAATCATCATTCTCCAATCAGAAGACACCTGCTCCTTTTCCCTTACCCTATCACATTCCCTTGGTTTAAAAACCCCATCAGTTATTTACTCTAGAGCTCAATCTCTCTGTAGATCTCTTGTTTGGTTTAGCAACTCCGTGTCACTTTGTCCATTACCCTGTGAGGATTAGTTATTGTTTTTGTTATGGTGTTTGACTGTTTGTTTGCTGGTGGGAAAAGGGGGTACATAGACAAGTCGCCCATGGGCATACACTACCCGAAGGAATACTTTGTCTAAGAACACTAGTTAGAACTGGGTAGACCACCCACTGTATTTTTGGTTAGTTAGCTGTATTGAAGTAGGCTAGTCTAGCTTAGGGGTGTTTTTGGAAATTTGTTTCTTTCCTTGGGTCCAGCTCAGTCCCTTTTTCTGCTACTTTTTCACTGTTATAATTTGCATGAGTTATGTTACGGGTCTCGTTGCCATCCCCCCTAGACTAGAGCCAAAGGGATTTGTAACAGCGGGTATGTTGATGTGTCAACGTTAAATAATGTACGTGCAGCACTGATACCGAGAATGTTTCCTTAGTAACCAGAAACACAGGTCTATTTGGTTTCCCAGTAAGCCAGGCGTGTTACTGTAAATACCACACTCAAAATACACTGTTTGCTAGGGTGTTACTCTAACTAAACCTGCCCAAAACCTAAAAGGGAATTCCCTCATGGTCTAAGACATTGGTTGCTCCCGTTGGAGACCAGGGTTCATATCCTGCGTGTTACACATGGAAAGGTGGGAGGAGTTTCAGGTGTTTCAAGAGGAACCTGTATGAATCACTGTGTGTGTGTGTGTGTGTGTGTGTGTGTGTGTGTGTGTGTGTGTGTGTGTGTGTGTGTGTGTGTGTGTAAGGTATAGAGAAGGCCAATGAGTGAGATGATTAGAAAAAAATATTCAAATGCCACTCCACAATGATACAATAACTGACAGATTTTTGTTGACCACTCAGATAGTTGAGACACTAAAAAACAAACCTAGTCAAACATGGTAGTGGTTCCTTTGGCATCATCAAAAATACATAATCTATATTTTGGGTAACAGTCGTTATACATTGCGTCATCTATACACGTATGCATAAACTAAATTAGATAAAAGGACATTCAGAAACTTCCAAAGAAATGTCTGTTGGAGGATACGGTGGCGGGCTTTAGCAAAGGCATTTACATTATTGTTACCTGATAACGTTGCACACAATTTATTATTTTCATCTAGATCATTTTAACTATCATTTTGGCTGGACAGCTGACGAAAAACATCATCCCTACTGTCATTGTATAACCCACAGTAAAGCAACGCATGAGGTTTTGTTACAATGGAAGGATTGTTACAGAAAGTACAGACATTTCTCTGTGGGAGTGTTTGTGTATATTATTATTGTTATTTAACTAGGCAAGTCAGATAAGAACACATTCTTATTTACAATGACGGCCTACCCCGGCCAAACGCTAATCCGGACAAAGCTGGGCCAATTGTGCACTGCCTTATGGGACTCCCAATCACGTCCGGTTGTGATACAGCCTGGAATCGAACCAGGGTCTGTAGTGCCGCCTCTAGCACTGAAATGCAGTGCCTTAGACTGCTGCGCCACTCGGTCTAAGGCACTGTAAGGAATGTAAGGTGTGTTAGATACCTGTCTGGGCTGGTCGGGGAGGCAGGGCTGGCTGTAGATATGTTTTAAAGGCTGGAGGATCTCTGTACCTCCCAGGTCAGCCCTCATTTCTTTCACCATCTGCAGAGCCTCATCCATAGTCTTCTGGCTGTACTCCACACTCTTACTGACGTCCAGATAGATATACACACACAAGGTCAAAGGGTCATCACCACAACATATTACAGACCCAAGCCATGGACATTTGAATCCTTCCCCTACCTGCTGCAAATTATTAGATGTAAACAAGATTGAAAAAGGGGTTGGAAGGAGAAAACACTCACGGAAAGAAGGACTCATAACTGGACCCAAAGCCGATGATGTTGAAGTAGCAGCCCATGGGCAGGCTTTTCAGCAAGAGCAGCAGAGTTTCCTGCAAGAGAGAAGTCCAACAAGTGTCTTTACTCTTCAAACTTTATAGGACAGTCTTAAAGAACTAGTACAGAGTAACCACTGTGTACTGGATTTAACGACAAACTACCATGTGGTGAATCCTGTGCAGATTGAGCTGTTCATTCACTAGAATAGGGTTGTGTGTGTGTGTGTGTGTGTGTGTGGTGTGTATATACCCTGGCACTGCTAATACGGTCCAGTGACCCAGACCCAAGGTGCATGGGGCATTCCATGCTGCCAGAGCGATCCACTACGAACAGGAACTCCCCGTGTGAGGTCATAGATGACATCACATCCTTGGGGAACTCTGGGTACAAGCTCAGCATGACCACTGGGTCACCCATCAGAGAGCCTGGGGGGGGAGAAAGCGTGACGGAGAGAGAAAGAGAACGAGAGAAAGACATGTGTCCAACAGTTTTTCTCCATTTCTATAAGATGCCTCTCCTTCAGTCTCACCATGTCCCTCTCTATAAACATGGATGATGGTAGTAGACTAGACTACTCATTGATCTCATGTTTTTATTTATTTTTTTATTTCACCTTTATTTAACCAGGTAGGCTAGTTGAGAACAAGTTCTCATTTGCAACTGCGACCTGGCCAAGATAAAGCATAGCAGTGTGACCAGACAACACAGAGTTACACATGGAGTAAACAATTAACAAGTCAAAAACACAGTAGAAAAAAAAGGGGAGTCTATGTACATTGTGTGCAAAATGCATGAGGAGGTAGGCGAATAATTACAATTTTGCAGATTAACACTGGAGTGATAAATGATCAGATGGTCATGTACAGGTAGAGATACTGGTGTGCAAAAGAGCAGAAAAGTAAATAAATATAAACAGTATGGGGATGAGGTAGGTAAAAATGGGTGGGCTATTTACCGATAGACTATGTACACCATATACACCAATCTACAACAGAGTACACCCCCCTCACCTGGCTTGGCCGAAGCCTGTGCTGCCTCTACTATAGCAGTAGGCTGATGGGTGTCTTGGTAATACAACAACAGCTCAACATCCCGGTCAAACTGATGACCTGCAGCCAGACTGACCTGCAGTTAGAACAACATTCACATGAAGGCAGAGCAGTCAGAGAGGGAATTGAACAACTATGAAGGATTCTGATGGTTTATGGTGCTAGTGAGAGTGCAAGCACACAGACATATACACAGTGTACACATTCATACGTACGTACGTAAAGCAACACACTTACACATGCATATGAACACACACACAGAGTACCGTGGCTTGGGTTTTCTCTGTGTTGAGGTAGTTGAGTGGGTCCAGGGGACAGTTGGACTCTACTCTAGAGATGGGATGAGGGGACGACACATGGGCACTGAGGGACAGACTGTAGGGGACAGAACCAGCGGGCACCGAGGACACCTGGGCACTGCCACCACTACCACTGTCTGACCCTTAGAGAGAGATGGGTGAGGGACAGAGGAAGAGAGAGGGGAGAGAGACCCACAGATTAGAATGTTTTTGTTCCGGCCCAACACTAACACTCCTTTCATCTCATCAACAACTCACCAAGACCTTGATTAATTCAATAATGATTCATTCATTAAAACGGGATTGTAACTAAAGCCTTCACCATCCCCTGTGGGTCTCCAATAGCAGGAGTGAGGACCACTGCCCTATGGGACCAGGTACTGGTTCCTAGTCACACTGCTGCCCACAAGGTTTTTACTTTGTTTTACACTGCCCTATGATGTATTAGTGGTTTGTGTCTCTATACAGGGGCCCATGTTCTTACCCTGGGGTTGGTAACGGGGGTTGAGCACGGCGGGCAGGCAGAGCCTCAGGCCGTCGTCAGCCTGTACAGCCAGCTCTGTCACATAGTCCAGGCTGACAGAGGCCTTCTCCCCTGGAGGCAGACTGCCCACACTCAGCTTGAACACGTCCGGGCTCTCATCACTCTCCTCCAATAGGAAGGCCTGCTGGCCTGAACTCAATGCATCATCATACTGCTCCTGTGCCTGAGGAGGGACAGAGGAACACAAGGACGCATCATCAACCTGACACAGTATAGTAACAGTAGCATACATCCAGGGGAGGGTGCCGTCCGACTGACACTAGTCAGGTCAATGGGGTTTGACAGAGAGTCGCTTTGACAAAGCAGTAGGTTGGGAACCAGTTTTACAGGGTCAAAGTCTAATACTGAGAGCAGAGAGCTGTCAACAAACATCTGAATAACTTTTTAAGGCCCCTAGGTCATAGACTGCTGGTTAACCATAAAGTGATAATTATAAGTAATGGATTGGATTTATATAGAGCCTTTCTACCAACTGAGGTACCAAACACTTTACATAGTAACGGGGAAACTCAACTCATCCACCATCAATGTGTGGTACCCACCTAGGTGATACACAGCAACCATTTTGTACCAGAATGCTCACCACACACCAGATAACATGGTGGAGAGGCGAGGAGTGATATTTACCAATTAAGAATGAAGGGATTATTAGGTTGCCATGATGGAAATGGGGCCAGGTTAGCTGGCCGGTAACATTTTATACCAAGTTTCTCTTAAAACTGTGTAGTAACGCTCTAATTACACTAGTAACAACACTTGTACTAACATGTTATTGATTGGTATTAAATGTGAAATTAACCCAAATCCTGCAATAAATTATACTTTTGTAGATCTCAGAAAATGTCATAAAAATGTCTAGAGTTGCATTTGTCTCATTATTGACTTGTCATCTCTCCTCACCTTCTGTTTCTCCTGAACCTCAGCCACCACCTCAGTCTGTCCTATCTTTGCGCTGAACCTGCAGACAGCAGCCTCTCCCGGCAGAGGGAAAACAAAGATGGCCTCCAGAGGGCTCTGCTCCTGGTTCTCATACTGCAGAGTGGAGCTCACAGTGGCCACATGCCCCTGCACACTCACTTCCACAGCAATACTCTTCAGAGGCACTGAGAGAGGTAGGGATGGATGGAGCAACAGATTTTTAATTTCGTGAAAAATAATATGCAGTTGAAGTCAGAAGTTTACATACACCTTAGCCAAATACATTTAAACTCAGTTTCAAAATTCCTGACATTTAAACCTAGTAAAAATTCACTGTCTTAGGTCAGTTAGGATCAGCACTTCATTTTAAGATTATGAAATGTCAGAATAATAATAGAGAGAATTATTTATTTCAGCTGTAATTTCTTTCATCACATTCCCAGTGGGTCAGAAGTTTACATACACTCAATTAGTACTTGTAGCATTGCCTTTAAATTGTTTAACTTGGGTGAAACGTTTTGGGTAGCCTTCCACAAGCTTCCCACAATAAGTTGGGTGAATTGTGTCTCATTCCTCCTGACAGAGCTGGTGTAACGGAGTCAGGTTTGTAGGCCTCCTTGCTCGCACACGCTTTTTCAGTTCTGCCAACAAATTTTCTATAGGATTGAGGTCAGGGTTTTGTGATGGCCACTCCAATACCTTGCCTGTGTTGTCCTTAAGCCATTTTGCCACAACTTTGGAAGTATGCTTGTGGTCATTGTCCATTTGGAAGACCCATTTGCGACCAAGCTTTAACTTCCTGACTTGACTGATGTCTTGAGATGTTGCTTCAATATATCCACATAAATTTCCTTCCTCATGACGCCATCTATTTTGTGAAGTGCACCAGTCCCTCCTGCAGCAAAGCATCCCGACAACATGATGCTGCCACCCCCGTGCTTCACGGTTGGGATGGTGTTCTTCGGCTTGCAAGTGTCATGACGTTGCCCTCTGTGGGTACAGCGAGCACCATCCCAATCTCTCTGTCTCCTACAACTAGGCTGCTGTGGTCAGAGAGGTCGTAAATTCCTGGAGGAGATTGTCTCTATACTGTGGCCATGAGGAGACAGAGTGAATTTTCATAGAGAACAAAGGAATTTCTTCCACCTCACAGAACTTGAGGTCCGAACAACATTTATGTTCCGGAGAAGGTATAAAAGATCGGTGAAGAATCCAGCTACGAACTGGTCCGGTTGGTACAATTTGGTGAAGCTCATGGTAGACGGTGCGGCCACATTACCATAACACTGTTTATATAATAACCTCAGATATGAGGTTTACATCTAATTGTTGTATAAGATGAATGAGTGAGGATGATACTGTTTGTAAAATTGTGTAATGTGATTTAGGACTTTTTAATGAAGGAAACTCCAATTCCCCTTTGAGTTGAACTAAATCAGAGGACCGCCCATGAGCCCAGTTAAGGTAAGGCATCCTTGGACAGGCCCTTTTCTGAATAATTCTGAATAAAACCTCACCGTGAGAATTTCTCAACAGACCATGTTTCTCTCAATCACGAGAGGACAAAGGTTGCAGACCAGCTTACCTTCGATAACGAGAGGGCCAAGGTTTGAGTAGATGGCTTTATCTTTTAACCATACCACGTGGTTAAACTCTTTGACTATCGATACCGACAGAATAAGAACAAATATTGATATGAATTACTAGTCTGCAGCTAGGAATTCGGTATCATTGAATGCGAAGAACGACATCCGCTGAAACATCTATCCATAACGACATGAATGAATGTCACTGAACTATCCATTCTAACCATGTCAGAGTGAGAGAGACGGACAATTCTACAAAATAATCAAACTTTTCAACAGCGATCAAGACAACACACTGAGCGTAAATATATATATTGATTGCAATTGTTCCCGAATGAGTGAGAGTTCATGTGCAAAGGATTCGCATTTCAATTGTTATAATTATCAACTCTGTCGTGACTTCTCATCTGACCCCCACTCCCCTTTTGTCTAACAAGCCACGATGCCGGTTTAGCCCACTAGGGCACATTCCCCTATCATTTCTTGTAACCATATTTACTTTGTTTGTTTGTTTGTTTGTTTGTGTGTGCACTTCTGTGATTGTTTAGTTATTTAATAAATACATCATTTAAGACAATTGATGTATGGATGAAACATACATCAATTTACGACGTTTGGAATGAGACTAACGTGAGGTAAAATAAATAATTCATTCATTCGAAGACTAATTGATCAGATAAAATACCTGAAAAGTTATTTTAGGAAATGATAACTTTGTAATCTGAATATTTTTCCTCGGCCCCCGACTTCCTAGTTAATTACAGTTACATGGTTAATCAGTTTAATCGTAATAATAATTACTGAGAGTTATTTGATAAGTCTTAAGTTTAATGATGCCAAAGACACGACACAAGCCTCCCCCTTTTTCCTCCAAACATAACGATGGTCATTATGGCCAAGCAGTTATATTTTTGTTTCATCAGACCAGAGGACATTTCTACACAAAGTACGATCTTTGTCCCCATGTGCAGTTGCAAACCATATTCTGGCTTTTTTTAATGGTGGTTTTGGAGCAGTGGCTTCTTCCTTGCTAAGCTGCCTTTCAGGTTATGTCGATATAGGACTCATTTTACTGTGGATATAGATAGATACCCGTTTCCTCCAGCATCTTCACAAGGTCCTTTTCTGTTGTTCTGGGATTGATTTGCACATTGACACCAAAGTACATTCATCTCTAGGAGACAGAATGCGTCTCCTTCCTGAGTGGTATGATGGCTGTGTTGTCCCATGGTGTTCATACTTGCGTACTATTGTTTGTACGGATGAACGTGGTACCTTCAGGAATTTGGAAATTTATTCCAAGGATGAACCAGACTTCTGGAGGTCAACAATTTTATTTCTGAGGTCTTGGCTGATTTCTTTTGATTTTCCCATGATGTCAAGCAAAGAGGCACTGAGTTTGAAGGTAGGCCTTGAAATACATCCACAGGTACACCTCCAATTGACTGAAATGATGTCAATTCGCCTATCAGAAGGTTCTAAAGCCATGACATCATATTCTGGAATTTTCCCAGCTGTTTAAAGGCACAGTCAGCTTAGTGTATGTAAACTTCTGACTCACTGGAATTGCAATACAGTGAATTACAAGTGAAATAATCTGTCTGTAAACAATTGTTGGAAAAATGACTTGTGTCATGCACAAAGTAGAAGTCCTAACTGACTTTCCAAAACTATAGTTTGTAAACAAGAAATTTGTGGCGTGGTTGAAAAACAAGTTTTAATAACTCCAAACTAAGTGTATGTAAACTTCCGACTTCAACTGTAAATGTGGTGAAAATGTTCTGAAGTATTTATTTCATAAAAAAGGAAGAGAAACAGACACTGGAAGTAAACAATCATGTCTGCTTTCAAACCGTACCTGGTTCATTCTTGACAGTTACCAATCCACAGCAGTTCACCATTTTGGCTCCTGTATGGAGAATTCAGGTGTCATATCATTGTCCTTTTACCGGCCTGTTACTTTAATGAAGTTAATTGCCATGTGTGGCCAAGTAGGCTACTGTGGCTATTTGATCATTATGTAGGTATACCAGAGTGGCCGACCATCAAAAACAATGCAAAAATGTATCTCATAACATTTTAACATGGACATAGCTGTTTTATCATTCGGCCTACAGTAGCAGCCAATGAGTGGTGTTCAATGTAGGCTTCATTCCATGAGACCTAAAACATGCAGAGCTTGACATTAACCCGTTTATCCACTTGTCCTTCAGACAAGGAGGTGACAAAATATGTTGTGTTATTTCGATGCAAGAAACCACTTTTCAAAATATAATGCATTATTATTCCCAAACCATTATTACAGAGAATCAGACAAATTCTGCTAACCTGTGCCTATTGGCTACTTAGCATATTCAAGCCTGTCTCAAAGTACAACACCATGTACATGGTTTGTGCTCTTGCAGGAAGCAATCACTCCCTATTGCTGACTAAAAATGATCTATACCTGGGCTAATAACTCACTAACTAGAAAAGGACATGAACTAAATGTGCACACGTGGCTACATGCTGCTCTCGCTTTGATCTCCAAACAAGCGCATCTACTCAAGACCACAGCTGTAAACACAGTCCAGTTCAAAGTAAATGGCACAGATCCAAATACGGCAATGGTCTATTTGCATATAGGCTTACTGCAGCTCTGATTAGTTATGCCGCACCGGTCGGTGTAAAGTATGGGCTCAGTTGTGCGCAATAGAATCCTACTCTAATGAATTCTTCATATGACAATCTCTTGCGTAGTTCGTTTTGTTTCGTTATGTTGAATTGATAGTGGGTAATATTGTGTTGATTCAATCACAATTGACACAGTAAAGGGAAACGTTGACAGTGTTAAAAGTGACTCCCCATCCCGCATGAGGGAGCGTAATCATCGACTGACACCAATTAGCATAACGCAACGGACATAAATATTCCTAGAAAATATTCCTATTCATGAAAATCACAAGTGAAATATATTGAGACACAGCTTAGCCTTTTGTTAATCACCCTGTCATCTCAGATGTTCAAAATATGCTTTTACAGCCAAAGCTAGACAAGCATTTGTGTAAGTATAGCCTAGCATAGCATTTTGTCCAGCTAGCAGCAGGTAACTTGGTCACGGAAATTGCAATCACGAAAACGCCGAAAAATATTCCAAATTAGCTCCATAATAGCGACAGAAACAAGGGAAACATGGTTTATAATCAACCCTCAAGGTGTTTTTCAAATATCTATTCGATAATATATCCACCGGGACAATTGTTTTTTTAGTAGGACCGATTGGAATAATGGCTACCTCTGTATTTTACGCGAGAATCACTCTGGGAGCATCAGGTAACCACTTGCGCAATGTAGCCGCTTACAGGTATTCTTCAACATAAATGCGTAAAACTACGTCACAATGCTGTAGACACCTTGGGGAATACAGAGAAAAAGTAATCTGGTTGATAGCCCATTCACTGCTCAATAGGGACTCATTGGAACGCAGCGCTTTCAAAACATGAGGCACTTCCGGATTGGATTTTTCTCAGGCTTTCGCCTGCAACATCAGTTCTGTTATACTCACAGACAATATTTTACAGTTTTGGAAACTTGAGTGTTTTCTATCCTAAGCTGTCAATTATATGCATATGCTAGCATCTTGTCCTGACAAAATATCCCGTATTACTACGGGAACGTTATTTTTCCAAAAATTAAAATACTGGCCCCTAGTCACAAAAGGACCAACAGGGAAAACTCTAGAAAGTTGAGTGAAGTTCAATCTTGTGGTTCTATACATGGGATGATATACAGTACCAGTGAAAAGTTTGGACACACCTACTCATTCAAGGGTTTTCCTTTAATTTTACTATGTTCTACATTGTAGAATAATAGTGAAGACATCAAAACTATGAAATAGCACATGAAATCATGTAACAAAAAAAGTGTTCAACAAATTAAAATACATTTTATATTTGAGAAAGTTAAAGTAGCCACCCGTTGACTTGATGACAGCTTTCCACACTCTTGACATTCCCTCAACTCAGCTTCACCTGGAATGCTTTTTAACAGTCTTTAAGGAGTTCCCACATATACTGAGCACTTGTTGGCTGCTTTTCCTTCACTCTGCGGTCCAACTCATGCGAAACCATCTCAATTGGGTTGAGGTCAGGTGATTGAGGAGGCCAGGTCATCTGATGCAGCACTTCATCACTCTCCTTCTTGATCAAATAGCCCTTACACAGCCTGGAGGTGTGTTTGGTCAATGTCCTGTTGAAAAACAAAATTATACTCCCACTAAGTGCAAACCAGATGGGATGGCATATCACTGCAGAATGCTGTGGTAGCCATGCTGGTTAAGTGCGCCTTGAACTCTAAATGAATCACAGACAGTGTCACCAGCAAAGCACCCCCACACCATCACACCTCCTCCATGATTCACGGTGGGAACCACACATGCAGAGATCATCTGTTCACCTACTCTGCGTCTCACAAAAACATG